>NW_001813980.1:2137331-2168987 GCF_000149585.1 Histoplasma mississippiense
CTAATTGAGCAACCAAGAAAAGTCGCGTATTCGATTTTGTTCGCTGCCACATCAGTATCGAACAATGTCCCCCAACCATATATCTTGCTGGTTTGTTCAACCCGAGCTATGATTCCTGTGAAAACATAAAGTGGAATAAGCCCAGCATCCATAACGGAAGCGAACAACATATAGCTCGCGGATGAAGCAGGAGTGCGTGCAGCAGAAGACCGAGATAGATGGTAGATCGCGTAGATGGTATGTAGAATTGTCACCCCAGGCTACAGCATGCAATTAGCAAACAGCAAGACCATATATTTAGAGAAAAGCAAAAACGTACTGCTACACGGATCATCCACGACACTACACCGGCTGTCTTATTGATACATATGACGCAGAACAGCAGTCCCAGGCTTCCGATCAAGGTACAAACTCTCAAGACCAGTTGAAAGGTTCTCGTGTACTTTATCCTGTGCTTTGTCTTAGGGCTCATTGTTTTCTTGTTAAATTTTCCATCCGGAATCACAATATACTGCGAAAAACGTTAGCTGCACTTGGTTCTTGGTTACGTTGCGTTTGACCAGCAGCGGAGACCTTACAGAATCCGGATGTGTATTGAAATTCACTAGAGGTCCTTTTATTTCCATCCGAGGTTCGCGCGGGGTCCAGCTTTCCCGCGTAACAGATTTTGGGTCAAATTTATCGGAAACACCAGAGAACCGGTTGGAGGATGGCGGGTCATACATGAACGGCGGCTCTACTCGTCCCATGGCGCGGGAGGAAAGCAGAGCTGGCGTGTGAGAAGAGAAAACCTAGGGCGCAGATATCTGAAAGAATGAATGCACCGTTTATGATATCCCGGATTGCAAAAATACAAAAAATTGAAGAAGGTTAAATATGTAACCCTCACTGTCGCCGAAGGTTGAGAGGGGTGTGTGTGGCCGCTGTTGTGACGTTCGTTGTGGTATACAGTGTGATAGTTGGCAGGGCAACCACACCAACTTGGGGATTGCATCACAATTCGTTGAGGCGGTCCTCATTCTGTGGCGCTCGAGAGTTATATAAAATATCACCTGGTATCCTCGCAATGAACACATTGTGCACTCCGAATATATGCGCTCGTTGCTTCTCTCGTTCAAATAGATTGTTTCATCCCTTCCGAACAAGAGTACAGACACCTTGGATCTTGCGGAGAAAGCAGTTCAGCAGCATCCATGGGGTTCAAAGCCGTCGCCGCCCACTACGTGTCGCAATTGTTGGATCAGGGCCTGCTGGATTCTATGCGGCATATAGATTAATATCCAAGGTTGAAGATGCTTTTGTGGACATGTACGAGCAGCTCCCCGTCCCATTTGGCCTGGTCCGTTTTGGAGTTGCACCAGACCATCCGGAGGTGAAGGTATGTGCTTAATCATAGATGAGTTGCGAAATATAATGGGAAATGTGCTAAGTGTATAAATCATTTCGCCTCGGTTGCCATAGAATTGCCAGGAGAAATTTACTGAAGTTGCGACTTCTCCGCGATTCAATTTTATCGGGAATATTGACCTGGGGGTGGATCTTCCGTTGCGTTCCCTCAAGCCACATTACGATGCTATACTCTTTGCTTACGGGGCCTCGAAGGATAAAGAGCTTAAAATTCCGGGGGAAAGGACTCTGCGTGGTATATACTCAGCTAGAGCCTTTGTTGGCTGGTACAATGGACTCCCCGAATACAGAGATCTGGCACCAGACTTGACTTCGGGGGAGGATGCGGTAGTGATCGGACATGGAAATGTAGCCATGGATGTCGCTAGAGTCCTCCTTACAAATGTCGATGCCTTGAAAAAGACGGATATGTCGGAATATGCACTGGAAGAATTATCAAAGAGCACAATCAAGCGGGTCAGAGTGGTCGGACGACGAGGTCCTATGCAGGTAGGGATGCTTCTTCCTACCCCGGGCTTTCAGTTTCGTGATTATATGTATAATGTAACGTATTACTTCCCAGGCCGCATTCACAATCAAAGAAGTACGAGAAATCCTCCAGCTCCCTTCCGTATCATTTGAGCCTATTCCCGAGCATCTTTTCCCTCCAGATATAACCATTAAATCTCTCCCAAGAGCCCAAAAACGCTTAACCCAACTCCTAGCAAAAGGATCCCTCACAAAACCCGAAGACGCCTCCAAATCTTGGTCCCTCGACTTTCTCCTCTCGCCACACTCCTTCCATAGTTCGCCATCACGTCCGGATGTTCTCTCATACATGAAATTCTCCAGAAACCAACTTGACCCCGCGGACCCCTTTTCCCCAACCTCAAAAGTAACTCCCTTGTTCCAAGACGACGGCCATGTTGCCCACACCGATATCCCCACCAGCATTTGTTTCCGGAGCATCGGATACAAATCCCTTCCGCTCCCCGGATTCGAGGACCTGAATATCCAATTCAACTCTTCACGCGGTATTATCCCTAATGACGGCCAGGGCCGTGTTATTGCAATACCTCCCGCACCTAACAGAACTGCCAAATCGGCAGAGGTTTCTGAAGCCGTACAACTACCTGGCCTTTACTGTGCTGGGTGGGTGAAGAGAGGCCCAACTGGCGTCATCGCGTCGACAATGACGGACGCGTTTGATACTGCTGATGCTATTGCGGCTGATTGGGCGTACCATATCACTAGTAGTCACGGACATGCATTCCTTAATTCATCTGAAAGTGGAAGTTCGGGCCTTGGTTGGGAAGGAGTGCTTCCTGAAGTGCGGGAGCTGGGCCTTCGTCCGACAAGTTGGGAGGATTGGGAGCGGATTGACCGGGCTGAGATTGAAAGGGGAAAGGCTGTGGGGAAAGTGAAGGAGAAATTTGGAAGGGTGGAGGAAATGCTTGACGTTTTGTCATGAGATTCTGATGTATTCGTCGGATGGTTTACCCTTTTCGAATTGGTTGGTGTGATGCGCTTCCAGTGCGACGATAGGGTTTGTAATACATTTCGGAGAACTGTACAGTGTATATTCTCTATATCAGATAGAGGTTTTTGATCCAGTGGCCAAAGGGTTGAAATCTCCATCTCTTGGTCTTCGGCTCGCCCACTCTCAACTTAATGTATAAATTAAATGCAAAATAATTGGTAGTTACATGTAGACAAAAGATAGAAAGAAAGAAGAAGTAGGTAAAGGCGAGATATGCAAAGAAGTATGTCCAAAAGTGTCACAATATCAAAAATACAGCGAAAGTTGTAGGTCATATTAACGGGAATAATAAACATTCAAAATGGGGATAACATATGTACTAGGAGGGAACACCCTCGTATTCCCATCCCTCAATAATCCTTTTCCACCTCGAATTCCTGCGATTGGAGTTGCACTTGACAAATATTGTCAATGCGGCGATGACCAAGACAATTATAGCTGCAACCGTAGGAACAAGAACCGTCCGCCGTTGAACAGCGGCTTCGTCCACTTCGTACGGACACTGAGCATTAGGGCCCCCGGAAACCCAACAAGTGGGCACATCGCGTGAATTGAGGTCTATCCAGACACTACGCGAGTCATAGTCTTCAGACGACGGGTCGATCATATTCTTGGGCAGGGAGATGAGGTAGTGGTATAGATATGTGTTTTCGAGGCCTGTACGGGGGACAGAAAAGGTAGAGTTTTCCGGGCAGTGAGCTGCGACAGAGTCATAGGAAACCTGCTCGCGTGTCAGGGTCCATTGGAACGGTTCATTTCCAACACGACATGCACCGTAAAGATCGCCGGAGCATTTTGCGGGGAACCAGCGTCCCTCGAAAGAAGCATCTGCCCGAGCACACCTAAGATTAGATAGAAACAGATCTGTAGGAGAATCATCTGGATCAGGCTGGCCTTGCGCCCAGGCCCACGACGAAGATTGTGAAGCGATTTTATACGGTTTGAAATTCTCATCGGCTGTCACATTGGAAAGTGTGGAATTCACTATGGGTGAGATACCACAGGCCATCAACTCACTACACAACGAATGAACAGGATAAGAATCAAAGTGCTCAGTGACGGTTGATTCAGGCCATGAAGCGCTCAGATCAGGAGGGTCTGTCGATTTTCGGTCGAACAGACACCCAGATTTGATTATCGGATCACCACTTGCATCACTGCCATTAGATATGGTAACTCCTCGGGATCTTGCGAGTAAGCCCATAGAGAAAATAAGATTGCTATCTCCATTGAAATCATACTCCGCCATCTGAGCATCTGCACTGGCCCAGCCGACTAGAAATCGTCTTAGGCGCCGTCTTTCTACATAGGCTTCGCATGGCCAGCCATCAGGAGTGCTATGGACATCTTTCGAGTCTTTGTGAGTCGTAAAATATTCAGCTATGGGGTGGGCAAATTTGGGAACAGAATACCACGACTGGTTCAGGTTTGCTCTCTCGTCCTGCAGTAGTTTTGGAGTGTACATATACGGCCCCAAAGCTTCATGGAAAAGCGATCCAAGAAGCTCTCGACCAGACGGAAGCTTGTCACGAGCTGGTGCACTGCTGGGCTCATCAGAGGAATTCGATGACGCAGCAAAATGAACATTAAGTAGAATATATAACAAATGAGCATTGAGCGTATCGTTCGTGTCGGAAAAGTAATTGCGTAATAAACTGAGAAATATGGAGACATCGAGAGATTGAGAGCACAATTGCGATCCAACATCATCAGCAAGGACTGACACGGGTCGGCTTAGCGCACGTATCCTGGCAGGGGAGACCGGCACAGAGGAATTGACGGTAACGGGACAAAAAGTCCACCGGCGATAGTCTGTGGACCAGTATAGGTCGACATGGAAACGGCGATTATCAAGAGCTAAAAGGTTCGAAATACATTTCACCATTGCCTGTTCTTCATATATATTATTTCCAAAACAAGCTGAGGTCACATCGATGCCTGGATGCGCGACATGATTGAGAGGTATCTGCGACGAAACATCACGTTGCGACTGTGGTGTAGGTATTATGTTAGCTGGAAAACGGCTCAACCAAGCGAAACAAATTTCTTTACAAAATGAATCTTACCAGCTGCACAACTGTCCACGGACGGACCAGAAGAGCGCTGTGATCAGGCGTATAATTTCCTGTTGTGGACATGCCGTGAATGAATGATTCTCGAGGGGCCAAGGGCCCTGAGCATCATGAAAGGAATGAAATCGAACGCCCGAATGGCTGGAAGTCGCCTGGCATAAGCCGCATCAGAGCGACTCTGTGGCCCCTGAGCAATTGCAATTGCGCATGCTGACTGCTAAGCATGATTTACTCAGCAAACTTTTGGCGCAAAAAAAGTCCCTCCGAGCTAGCCGATGGTCGCAAGGGAAAAATGGCGATGACATAATTGCATCTGCAAGCCTTTCTTGATAGATTAAGTAGATTAAGCGCGCTAGACGCATAGTTGTCACATGACTCAGTATCTGATCTGGCCACTTCAAAATCCGCTGAAAATCAGCCAAAAGACAACATATTAAATAACTTTTTTTTCAAGCTGATCCCTCTTTTTGTTGTTTATTATTAATCAGCTCCTCCATAATGGCGACTCCCGGTCAGCCAACCCCCCAGCAGCATGCTGCCATGCAACACCACCTCACAACTGAAGCTGCAAAGAGAGGAATGACCCCTGAGGAATTTAGCAATATGCAACGACAACAGCTTGCGGCAGAGGCTGCGAAACAAGGCCTTACGCCGGAGCAATATATAGCCCAACTGAAAGCCAAAGCTTTGCAACAACATCAGCAGCAGCAGCAGGCCAAGCGTGCACATGAGCATGGAGAAAATCATCCGCAACATGTTCCTATGAACTCGAATGCACCACCAAACCCCCGTGCCGTCGCAGTGGCAGATTTTCTCAGGTCACAAAATTTGAAGCCGAGAACTTGCATTCTGGATGGGCGAAGGAGAGAGCTGTTCAAAGGTCCGCTATTATCTGCCCGTTGAATAGACAGTCATACGGCACAAAGCTAACACATAAATTTAAAAATAAACCAGTTAAGCGAGCTATACGAGCTATTCAATCGCCTGCATACGCCAAAGCTCAGTTGAAAGCCAAGTCTCTACTTCCTCCAGTGACAGATAAGGCTTCGGCCGAAAATGCCTTCAAACTCCTCCCGCTCTCGCTCCTTGCACTTCGAGTTTCCAAAGTTGATCCACATGCCGGCCACAACCATGCGAAACCAAAAAACCGCGTGAAGGGCCTGTGGACAGTAAAAGTAGAGCAGAACCAGGAGATAGATCCGATGATGCACTACGTATGGCTATATGAAGGCCCCCAGTGGAAGCAAAAGGCTATGGCCGCAGGTGTCTTGGTAGTAATCATGGCAGTTGTGATGTTCCCGCTGTGGCCTATTATGTTGAGGCAAGGTGTTTGGTACTTGAGTATTGGTGCCATGGGCTTGCTAGGCCTATTTTTCGCCATGTCGATTTTCCGGCTCATCTTATTCTGTGTTACGTACTTTGCTGTTCCACCGGGCCTTTGGCTGTACCCCAATTTGTTTGAGGATGTGGGATTCTTTGATAGTTTCAGACCCGTGTGGGGCTGGCAAGAGGTTTGTTTTGACTCCAATTATATATCCTCGCTATCATCGATGATGTTCACTAACGCAGAAAATCACTTAGAGCAAGAAAAGTAAGAAGAAGTCTAAGAAGACCAACACAGGCACAGGCACAGCCGCGTCTTCCGCCTCCAAGTCAGCCAACTCCGTAAAAGCTCCTCCATCCAACACAGGTGGCTCATCAACAGGAGTGGCAGCGGGCGAAGCGATAAAACGAGATCTTGCACCGCGCGTGGAAGAAGCGGACGATGAATAATTGTAATAATTTTTTTTTTTGTTCGTTACTTTTTGGCCCCAGCACTGAAATGCACTTTTTTTCATCTTTTATTTCAGTTTCCCTTGGCCATGGCCCCATCGGCTGTGCTAGTTTATTTACTATTCTGTTATTTTAACTACCACTTGTGTTTAGCCCCATTTCCCCCGCCATTTTCCATATTTGTCCCGTGAGGAAAGGATGCTATGATCGGTTTTCTTTCCCTCTCTTTTTCTTTGATTTTTACATTTCTCTTGGTTGGTATTAGAGCAGAAATAATTAAGGCTATTTTAGTTACACTTTTCCGAACGCAGGTGAATAACAGGCGTTTTAGGAACCAACCAAAGATAAAAAGAAGATGTGACAAGAAACAATGGAAGCTATGTAATAATCAAATACCCTTTAGTTATCGGACTGCTTAACAAAAGAAAGGTTTTTCACGCCCCTTACCGGCGATTTTTGTAAAATAACAATACACTTCGTACACGTCGTTCCGTTGTCTCCGTGCCGTTTTCCATCCCGTAGATACATATAACTATGTCTATCTAAGGATAACGAATGATCTGTGTTCCAGTTTAACATGGACATAAGTAACCTCACCAACCCATCAGGTTCTCTATAAGCAACGATATATCTCATATATCTCCTAAGCTGGCCTCCGAAATGGTCGTTAGGGGAAGGTGCCAGACTTGTTTTGTTGAGTTCCCTTTGGCCTCCACGCATTTTTGAACAAGGAAAACGGGGATGGAAAGAATGCACGCGAATCATGAGGAGAAAAAAAATAATGTTTCGGCCAGCACATGCAGTATATACATAAAATATTGTTTTTTTGCGAGTGTATATATTGTTGACATATCGATTGTACACGTAAAGTGCATAGTAGAAAGAAATAAAGGAAAAGGAAAAAAGGGGAGGGGCAAAGCTGGAGTATTCTTTTTTTCGTATGTGTTATGGAGTTCGTAAACCTAGATGGGGGGAGAAACAGAAAATATAAAACGTGAAATGGGTTAGGGCACAAGGGGGTATGTATACGTCCGTACCGTGCGTATATGACAAACAGAAAGCGAAACATCTCACTTTTGGTGTATATACATCCGTTAATGTCCAAAACCAAATAGTTACCCAACGACATGAAAGGGGGAAATATGAAATTGACATCACGAATTTGCTAATGTGTAGAGAAAATAAAACAACACCGGCTCTAAGTAATACCAAGAATAGATGATTAGGGCGTGCATCCATATTGCTGAACTAGAACGCATTCACCATACTATACTCCTTCGCTGTCATCCCGCTCAGTTGCGGCGAATTCTCAATGTCCCGCAGATCAACAGGCACAATTTGTGTATGGGTATTTCTTTGCCCATCTGGCCCTGTTCTGGATCGAGGGATACCAGATTCACGCGCGGGCCTCAATGTATGTTGTTGATGATCATGCCATGCTGGCCTGAAGTGCGATGAGACTCTGCGTGGGACTCTTGGCAGCGGGAAATCCGGCGGAGGAGCGACGGGTGGGCGGACGGATAAATTCGATGTGCTCTTCTGCAGGGGGCTTGGGTCGGGTTCTGATGAGTAGTGAGCCGGGGGTGAAGTGGCGCTTATTATTTCTTGGTGGGCTAAACTGGCTCGATTTCGACGATAAGGAGATCGAGTGTCAGGGGATGGAAAGTGCGGATGGGTGGTAGTAGTGGTGGGTGGTGGGTGAATTGCCTCTGCCCGGCGGCGGGCTTCGGATCCAATCTGCAGGCTCATTGGTCGGCGCAGTTGTCGTACTTCATTGTTAGCCTTTGGAAGCACGTAGTTGGTTTGCTTGTATGTTTGCGGTGGATTGCGATGTGAGAACGTATCGCCTTTACTCCCTCCCTCTTCACTACTATCGTTCATCACTGGTGAAAGTTGTGGGCGATAGTCTGAGGATACACTGTGAGTACCACGAGTCGACTCGAAAGACGAATACCGTCTTGCTTTTTTCTCCCTTGGCTTTGGCAAGACAGAGGTGCGCGAGGGGGGTTCTGGGTCGAATATGAAAGGAGCAGGGTGTTGGGAATTAGTTGGGTCTTTCAACGACTGCTTCGAATCCGCCTGACCGGTTGATAATTGCGAAGGTGCGACAGAGTCATCCAGACCAGAAAAGCGATGGCGATGGCGAGTGCCCGGCATGATGATGCGCGGCGAGTCGGGAGGAGAGGTGTGGTAAAATTTCCTAGACGATGGGGATGCGCCAGAATGTGTTGCTGAAAATCTTTTGCTGAACACTGGCACGCTGAAATTGGGAGGAGATGTACTTCTGGATATTAATGGGCCAACAGTTGACAGTGGGCGAGCTGCGCTGGGAGTGTCTGTGCCATTATCTTCGGACAGCATTGAGGAATACGCATGACTAGATTTGTGTGTGCTGCTGGAGTCCGCAACTGTACTCCTAACGCTAGGTGGGGAATCAGCATATGGAGACATAGTGGTAACATCCTTTGGTCTAACAGGAGATAGGCCTGGAGAAGAACCCCTGGAGCTTGGTATAGTCCTCGTCCCGATGGAAACGTAAGATAACCTTGATCCCTCCCGTAATCGATCTAGATCTGTAACCGTCCCAGTAGTCGAGAGTGAAGGAGCTTCGACAGATTGTGGGCGAATCGATCGTCTATTTAGGGATTTTAGTGATGCTTCATCGGCGGGTTTGTCACCTTCTGGCTTCTGCTCTTCGTTGGGATTTGGCGTTGAAACCTTTGGAGAGGCTTCCGCGGATCCCGGATTTGCTACGTTCATAGGTGGTGATTGTTTTTTGTCAGGTACCACAGATTGCCGAATGAGCTTCTTTTCGGATTGCTGAGAATCCTGAGACGTTTCTTCCATCGGTGTTTCGGGCGTGTATTCTTTCCCGCCTAAAGCTTCGATTTCCCGTCTCACAGCTGAAAGCCAAGATGTCATTTCGGCTGGGTCATTACAAACCAAGAGTAAGGTCTTCGCCTGTCTTCGGGAATCTGCAAATCCAAACCGAGAGAGAAAAGTCTTCTTCGTATCCAAAGACACGGTTCCATCCTCTTCAAGTGTTTGTGAAATTTGCAGCACCCAGTGTCTGCCTGGAATCGCGTCACTCGCAAATGCCACCGAGTTTTTCCCAAGCTCCATCATTTTCTCAGGTAAGCGATCGAAGCTGCCATCGCCGGCATACTGTAAAAGATAGCCGCTCGTGACTAGAATGAAAATTTTCTGGGTCCAGTCCGATTTGCTGATAGAAGCAGAAGCTTTGCGTGAATGCTTGTTGTGCTTTTCATCTTTCCGCTTCCTAGAGGCCCTTGAGGAGACCCTTTCATCGTCGGCATCAACATCTGAAATGTCGTCTTTAACACTACTATTTCTTCGGTGGCCCTTTATTCGTAAAATAGGTCCTGCGGAGAGTGTTGGGGCAGGAAGCGTGCCTTGTTTGATTGCCTGGGGATATGCTTGGAAAAGAGGTGGTGGGTCCCAGACGGTGATTGTTCTGTGCAGTTTCTGGCCTTTCTCTTTTGAGAACTTGGAAGCCTGTGAAGGATTGATAGCGCCTGGTTTGCCCACTAAAGGTGAAGATGTAGTTGCTGAAGATTTGGGCGTCATTGGAGTTGTCGACGGGCTAATGGGTGGTATTATGTTCGCGCCCATTGTCTTCTGTGATTCTGCAATAGCCGGAAGGGTGTGTTCATGATTGGAACGGCGACTCGCCTTATTACGTGAAAACAGGCTCTTTAAAGATGACTTTGAAGCTTGCGGCTTGAGAGGAAGTCGCGCCGCGGTGGCCACCTCCGGGGTGAGCTCGTCATCAGGGCGAGGAGGCCGTTTTGGACGGACATTAGGATTATTGATATTTGTCTGAATTGGACGGAGATTCAGGCCCCTTCTTGAGCTAAGTACGGATTGGCCATTAGGAGAGTCCATCTCTCAATGACGAGCCAAACTTGCAGGGCTAGATATTAGGAGGTCTAAGATCGAGTTATCCCCAGGATACCAACCATTTCGTTGGGGACCGGCCACCTTTAGAATAAAAGTAAAAATAAAATAAAAATAAAAATAAAATAAAATTTGGTCGTTGAAACAAAAGGTCACTCCTCTCGTTTATCAAATAGGTAGTCGAAGAGGAAGGTTGCAGTAACTGGAAGCGATCGGTGTTTCAAGGCTGGTGCGTTCTTTAGTTGCTTGTAGAAGAGACGACATGCAAATTCTTGAGTCAAAACCAAGTGCCACAAACCACCGTTTCTATCAACGGATCACGTCGAGTCCTTGGATATCTTATGGTTAAGCCAATATCTTCCCTCATTAATTTCCCAATGGTAGTCGTATGGATCTCGGCGGAGAACGGTGGGACAGGCGCAGAAACGAAGGGTCGTTCTACTCTGCTAGAACATGAGAGCCGGCAAGGAAGTTGGCGGCGAATTCGACAGGTCTGATTTTTTAGATAATAGCGAAAGCGAACGGCTTCAACAGGCCTGGAGTAGCTCAATTGACCCAGTAAAGAGCAAGTCAGCTGGCGGGAAAGTAGTCGTTATTCGTTATTCGAGTCTGCTCATAGCTCTATAATTAATGTATCCAGTGGCTCGGGGCCTCGGCTTTGGTTGAGGTATGAGTGTAGCAGTATATTTACGGACGAAGGATCGGATGCAGATGCGATGCAGCAAGAAGAAAGAAACGCCAAAGCCATCGATGGCTGATGATATGAGGGCGGACGGGGGACCATTCTTGGGCTGACGGAAGTCTCGCAGGGAGGCTTGAGAGGGACGAAAGAGGCTGATGCCACCCAGGACCGCTATGTAAGCCAGCCCTGCCGCCCTTGTCGTGCTTACGCTCGCCCAGCACCAATATGATCAAAGACCATGGCCCATGAGCAGTCCATTTTTAGCCCATTTGCACCCACCTGGGCCCCCGGCAGATTCTTTACCAAATACATGCCGTTTCAAGGGAATAAAACGGATTTCCTGCAGAGGGTTCTTCTGGGTCAAGATGCTGACGATTCAACCTCACTCCCTGGCTCGCAGATAGCAAGATGTGCAAAGCGCATGATGAGACAGAACATTTTTCGGAGCATGGAACAGTTGACCACTCAAGCAACGACATCGCACGAGAGACACAAAATTACAGTACGGTGGATCACCACGCCCAGCTGTGTATGGGGCAGTGGATCCTAACTTCGTACACGGGGGCGTTTTTGAGAACGAGAAAGCTCAGACTCGCTTCTGGAACTATTGAATCGGGGTTTGGCGCGATGCCCCAGAGAAACACCACCAGCCCCAGTGAGGTCTAGGCCGGAGGTGCCCAAAAAGTTAGCGAACCACCGGTTCCTTTGGCCACCGGATATTTCATCGACGACTTGATCCCAAGAGGATTTAGGCGCAGATCGCCTCCATGATGACCGCCAAGCTCAAGTTCTACCAAACGTGCTTTGGACACATGCATGATGCAGCAAACTTTGGAAATTAGTGCGATGTGCAAACGACTATTGAAATGTCCCAGAAGACAACTGCAAATCAGCTCCTGGCTCAGAGAGTTAACCTCCACAAGCTGCGTGTCATATCGAGGAGGCAAAAAACAACAAAGTCATTCCAGCCACATATATGGAGGGCGTCCCCCAGATTGACTAACCACTATTCTGGTATCATTCCTCAACTCAGATTTTCAGAATACCTACTCCTTCCTCCGCATTCTAGCCCCTCCATTTGTTTCGGGCTCAAAATTAGAGGGGCATTAGGGGGGGTTGTGTTTCGTTTTATCAAACAAAACCTCCCCTGTCCAACATGGGTTACCAACCCATGAATAATATCATAACTTGACAGGTAATAGCGCCTTGGCTGCTGTTTGAACTTTTTTTTATGGACCGGGGGACTCCTCGGGCGGAGACATTATCCCTTTGTCAAAACCGGAAGCCAATTTTGGTTGCAAGGTTTGGCAGGGAATGACATTTCGGCCAAGAGCTTGAGACTCGACCATTTGGTGACGGCGTGTTGTTTATTTTGCGCGTCGAGAGGAAGAGAAAAATTCTTTCTCCCTTTGTCTCCATTTTTCTTCCTAGCTCGGATTTTATTTTTAAGCTGTCCGGCCTACTCCGTACCTGTAACCTGATCACTGGTTGATTGCTTACATGTAACCAACAGCAGATCCGCAAGGGCAAGCAAAAACTTCAAAGAAATATGTTTTCTGAGAAACATACGCTGTACAGCGATTGCGCAACACACTATCTCCCACTATGTAACCTTTCTCCGCATGGTGATCCGATCGGAGTTCCGTCCGTCATTGAGCGGTCGAATAGCTTGTTACAAGGGTAGCTTGATAGTTAGGATTGAGAGCCCAATGCAGTCATTCATTAGTTCCTCCACTGATCACCAACAAAGCTGCTGATACCAGATCAACCACCCGGCATGAGCTGCGGATAATTGGAGAAACTCAGAGCATCGAATTACAGCGAAGTTTTTGCTGGTCATATAGCTGTCAATCAGATCAATTAAACTTCGCAACCTCTTATCTCGTCACATGACAGGTTCTGTTCTATTGACATTTCTACTTCCCTTTTCTCATAGGGAAGCCTGGCTAGAAATATGGTAGGGCTGAGAGCTTTCTGACAAGGAATTTGTCAGATGCCGCTCCCAGTGTTGGAAGGCTCACTGCTTTCGATTACGAATGATGTCTCGATCTCATTGCTATTTGATGGCCTGCGGATTAAATTCCTTATAAAGTTGCTTGTCACTCCCAGTCACGAGCCAACAAATGTGTGGATATCGCTTTCTAGATACCTCTATCCTCATCTATATTGAAGAGGGAGGGCTGTGTTGACTTAAAATTCCGCCCTGGGGCTGTCTGCCCCAGGGTTGTAATCTCACCTCGAAAATATCTCACACTTCAAGATATGAGATATCTTCTATCTATAAACAGACATTGAAATCAAGAATGAAAAAGAAATGTTAATACAGTAGAAGTGCAACGAAGCGGAATTCTAACTGATGAAACCAGCGTGGCCGTATTCACGATTTGACAGCTAGGACAACAACACTCAAAGAAAACCGAAGATTAAATCGCCTTTGCTATTCGGAATATCCTGCCTGGTTCTCAGGAAGCACCCTCAAACCAAACAAAAGTATCCCAAATCAAAACTATGCCCCCCAAGACTTGACACCAATCCACCCTGCAAAGCACTCTCAGCTACGGGCAGCTTGAATTGTCAAAGTCGATCCCCGCACACCACACGATAGGCTCTGCGTTCGTCGCTCCACCCTTGAAATGGCCCACATCGTGTCCCTCGATAGTTCTCTCATCCTCTACAATATTCCAGGATAACTGGATCCACTCCTCGTTGTCCCAGGGCTGTGACGTTTATGGTTGATGCCTGAATGTACAGTACATGTTCACTTTGAACGGGCGAACCTCGGGGAGTCTTGAGACTGACAACCTCAGCGGCGGATACGCCTGGGTTCAGGGATCTTTACCCCTGTTTTCGCTGCAGAACTTGGTGGTGGCCTCCAGGAGGTTTGGAAAGTTGCCGTTGACTCACTAGCTGTGGTTGTTTCAGGAGACTTCGCTGCCTCGGAATGTGCTGTTTAATTCATAGCTCATAACGACATTTTTTCCGAATCTGCATGCGTTTTATGCTTCGTGGTTTGCAATAGAGTGCCTGCAGTGGGAAGTCGGTGACAATCACTGCGATAAGGAAAAGGAAAGTAGAAACCCCAACTTGTAGGCTTCATGGGGTTAGCTCCCAGGTTGTCCAATCTCCTGTTTGACGAGAAATAACGGGGCGATACTCTCATTTTCTGTTCAAAAGGCGCTGCTAACCGCCCAAATATTTTGAAAGGTACCAAAAGAGAGATCTGGTGAGGGAACAATTATACACAAAAACAAATGCTAAAGGAGTGTTAAGAAGTGATCAATTGCTTTTTGAGCTCCCTCATGAGGGAAACGATAAAGCCAGGGCTGCGAGGAGTGCAACATGGTTCTTGCGAGAACGAAGTCCCTTTCTCTTTTAATCATTTCCATCATCGCTGTTGGCTTTCGACGGAATTTCTGAATGGTGCTGAAAAATTTTTGAGCCTCGTTCAACTTATGCCTGTGAATTCAACTGAACCATGATCTCCAACGACAAGTATTCAACATCAGCACTCCAAGTGTTGCCTCCTTGCCCATACGAGCGGCTATCAGGATGGTGCTGCACTATTCCCAATTTCTTTTCTTTCACCATGTCAGACAATTTCTTCAGGACAATCGGGAATGAGGACACCGTCTATCACAGTGAGGCTGGCTTCGATGACAGCTTCAAAATCGATATCACTTTCACAAAGATGGCGTTTGAGGAAACCGTAAATGCCCCAGAAGCACCCCCCATATTTCGTGTCAATTACTGTGGCAATCCATTGAAGGCTGTATGTACAGTTCCTTCATTTTAGCATTCCTGCTGTCCCTAACCTGGGTCATTTTCCTGATCGTGATGCACTGCAGTTCCACAATAATGGGGATATCTTGGGCACGCCCACGATGGTATTCGATATTTGGATCACTCTCACTACGAGATAAGCGCATATTGCAGGCTTAAACGGTTCAAATAGCTATATGCTTATAGCGCTATACCTAATTTCTATAGCCTTATGCTAGCTATTGACCTCACAAACTGTACTCCTCATCTTGATACATTTCAACGTGGCACAGGTCCTCCATCTGCCATTCTTATTGAGTACTTACCAAAGCCTTTGGTAATGAACTGTGTTACTTATTCAAAAGAATGTATGCAGGGAGTGGTCATTGACATCAGCAAGTTCATTCAGCTTTGATTAAGCACAATGATCTCTATTCAAAGATGTTCCTGGTGACCAAGAGAGAGTTGCTGGATTGATTTTGAGGTTCAATGTGTTTATCCCAATGAAATAGACATTGGAAACGAGGGACGTAGCTGGATTGAATTTGAAACTGAAGTAGTTAAAAACTTGGAACAACTGTTTGTTCGTCTCTGAAGTGACACATTCCATGACTGCATCTTTTTCTCAGAGGATAACCTTGGTGTATTCTTGTTATGATGTCATCCTGGACGGACGTCTCATGTGATTGGTCAAACGCGGTCACACGTGAAGCTTTTGTCCCGCTCCAAGCAACTTCACCTACAACCTCAGCTTCAAAATTTCCAGCTTTCTCCTTTGTATTCTTGCACAGTCTGAGTTTTGGTTCAGGGAATTCTCGCCTTATTTTGTGTGTCTCTGGAGTACCGTATTCGAATTGGCAGCCTTGCGAATTGCTTACATCACATAAAGTTACTACTAACCATGCCGCCCGACATCAACTCTCTCCCGCCCTCCCGCTCTACCTCTCACTCCCCTTACCAGGCCCGTACATTTGCCAATTCGGCAGAAATCCCGTCGGGCCAATCGCTCTCCCCTCGTTCTTCTTCTACATCTCTTGCAGCTGCCGCGACCATGAATGCAACAGACCGGTCGAGACGTTCCTCAGTCAGTGCCAATCGCGGTTCTCCGCATGCAACCAGAGTGCACGAGCGACGCCGGTCCACGGTAGCCATGAATCTGAATTTAAATGACCCGACTTTACCTGGCCCTGGCGAGCTGTCCAGTAGTGATTACCGTTCATCCATTGGAAGTTCTTATAGGACCCACAGTCCAACTAGTATCGGCGGGAACCCAACTATCGCCACTGGTGACCCTCACCACCAAAGAACACCATCCCTTGGTGAGATACATCAGGAGCTAGAGCAAGAGCAAGAAGCGCAGGTGGTACGTGTGAGGACAATATAATATAGATTTGACCGCCCACTTTAAATGATGTGAAAGCTAACAAATTGCTCTTTTACCTACCTAGAATCGACTGCTGCAAATGATTCGGATACAGCAAGCCCAGCTGCAGAGACAACAACAACAACAGTTTGCAGCGTCAGGGACTGCCATTGTTGACGATTCCACTCCAACATCTGAACGTTCCGTGTCCTTTCCTCCCGTACCGGCGCCTCCGCCAACCCACAGATCCTCAACGCAAATCCCATCCAGTCTTTCCAGACGCCGCAGTTCTGGCCATTCACCCGCCATTCCCTCTCATGTGGAGCCCGAAACCGGTATCCTCTCTTCTGACTGGTCATCAATAGGAGGAGACGGCAGTGGACGACATGGCAGTCGTGACGAGACGTCCTACTACCAAGCGGAGACGGCGATGCTAACAAGGGAAAATCAAATGCTGCGAGTGAGGATTCGAGAGCTAGGTATGGTTCTACGTACATCCAGTCGTATGATTTTCAAAGAAAGTTAAAAGCACTAGCACTGACTCCTCTCTGTCCATTTCAGAGCGCCAAGTTGCTGAGCTAAGCTCATCAGCTGCTCACACACCAAGCACAAGTTCGCGCCTCTCCAATGCAGAGGCAGTGCCCCCAACACCAGCCAGAATCGAATCAGAGGAGTCATCCCAAACACCGCAATCTGCGGAAGATGTAGAAAAACCTTGACACGCGCAATTTGAATCGCGATTGCGTTTTATTTTTGCCTGATCATACGAATTCCTGCCCACTTCTCCAATTCCACGGATACCAAACGATGTTGCTGGATGGCTGGAACTCGCGTGCAATTCGATATCCCAAAGTACCTCAGCCACCACCAGCACACGACACAATCGTATGGAGTTATCTATGACCCGGAAAAACAAGTTAAAATCTGTTTCGGATACACACAGCACTACCACTTATCCATTTGCATCAGCTCTCAGTCTCATGGTCCGGGTATTTCCGATTCTGATATCGTGCTAACCGCACGGTAAACCCATTTTATAATGAAGTTGATGAATTTGTAACCCGTTAACGATCTTGCTTGCGCGCGGAATCATACGATTGTTTTACCTTTGCATGTACATCATCACATGTCTGGCCGGGCAGTGAGGAATGGTAAAGTACTACATGGCCTGCCAGTGACGGATGCATCGATGCTTGAATGAAAAGGGCATTCATTATCTCTCATCTTCTATTTGTTTCACTTCCTCATTTTGTCACTTTATTCCTCCTTTCAGGGTTTCAGAATTCAAAATCATATTTATTGCTGCTGCGGACTTTTTTTTTTCATATGTATTCTTGTCTGTCTAATTTTTGTATCCGTGTATGGCGTTTCCCAGGATATCCAGTCAACCCATCGCATTTTTCGTCTCCTCTTATTCAACTACGATGAATGCATTTATTGTAGGTACTACTTTTGGCATTTTTTCATTTCGCATTTCTGTTATCCCGCAGGGCTCCATATGGGTGAAGCCATAGGCATGAAGTGATTTGATGAAAAAGGGGATTTAATGATGCAAAACTTTTTTTTAATTTTCAATTCCACAGAAATATATCTATATCTATATCTATAACTATATATTGAGAGGCTGGTACAAAGTAGCTAGGTGGAAACTAGAACCCTATGAACCCTACATTCTAGGCGTTCACTGGTTTGTGCGTACTTCCTGACAGTCCTACCTAGCCATCTCCCGGGGACGGGAATATTGAAGAAGACTCCCAAACCATCAAAGGAAATTTCTCTTGCATAAAGTAAAAGTAAATGGTAATTTTTCTTGTATCGGTCTACAGAGCTCTTCTAAACAACGAAGAAAAGAAAATCAAGCCAACTAAATATATAAAAAACATAGGGTTGAATAAATTAAAAAAAAAAAAAAAAAAAAAAAAAAAAAAAAAAAAAGGGAATGATGTATGTCTATCTAGGTATATGTACACGTAAAAGAAAACCGAGGTATATAAGCCCATATTCATTTCATCCAAAGAGTTAAATACCACTCAGCGCGTTTCCTTTCCGCGTACCCCAGCACCACCTTCTTTCTGTTTCCCCTCTACACCGTGCAGACAAGTCCTGCCCTAGCGGCAAACCTATGTATAACCAGAAAATAAGACCGGTTGCTGTTTTATTCTTACAGCTTCGCCTTCTCCGACTCAGCCAGGAGATCTGGCATGAGAAGCTCGCGGATCTCGCAAGCGGCCTCGTTGAGGTAGAAGCTCATGCGCTCCGCGCCGAGTTTCTTGCAGACGATGTTGAATTGGATGCTGAAAAAAGAAGAAGAGGAAAGAGTTAGTTTAAATTTATGAATGGACCCCCCCCCCCCCCCCCCCACCCCCCAAAAAAAAAAAAAAAAAAAAAAGAAAAGAAAAGAAAAGAAAAACCTACCTTTTCCCCTTAATCATATACGCAATCCCAAACCCATCATCCACAACCTGACTCCCGCCATATCCATTAAAATACTCGGAACTCACCTGGGTAGAGCTGATGAACCACGTGCTGCTGTACGAATACGCAGGGTCCTGGAAGAGCGCAGGAACCTTCTCCCCGTCCGCGATGAGCTTCTTCAGCCCGAACAGGTGTCTGTCGACGCCCTTGCCCACACTCGCGTCGGCAGTGTACTTGGTATGCGCGGCGAGCGCGGCGCGGAAGTTCTTCACAACTTGTTCGCGCGTCACGTTGATGTCGGCGTGGGACCTGCAGAAGGCGACGCTCTCGTCGGAGACGGAGCGAGTGGTCTCCGTGCGGCCGAGTTGGAATTTGCGCGTCGAGGCGGACTCGTAGGTCGGTCTGTTCTTGCCATACATCTTGAAGTAGGCGAGCTGGATGACCATCTGTACGTAGGCGTCCGGGCTGCATTTGAATTTCTTGATCAGGCCCTTGCCGTAGCCCTGGAAGGCTTGGACGCGGAGCTCGTGCTGGCCGATTACCGTGGTGAAGGCGTGGCTGGCTGTGGCGATGTCGTCGAGGGCTTGTTTATTGAGCTCGAAGTGGATGGGCTGTGGGTCTGGGAGGGTGGAGCGGATTTCTGGGTTGGAGTAGTCGAGGCGGTTGTTGAAGATCATGTAGTTGACGTAGTCGTTGAGGCGGTGGGTTGGGGTGCCATCCATCATGCTGTGCTCGCCCATGAAGCCGGCGGTGCCGTTCTCGTTGACGATGAACTGGAGGGGCTTGTCGAACCAGCGGTTACAGCCGTCACCGTGCCAGTAACTGTGTGCGCGCTCTTCCAGTGTGACGGGCGAGGCATCATCTAGGCAGACAGTGAATGACGCGCTTTGGATGATCTCCAACGCAGCCTCGTTGGCGGCGCTGGTTTTGATGAGATTTGCTCTGGCGTTGGTCCAGAAGTCTCGATTAGCGGAGGTAAGCACACCAACTGGCTGGACTTTCTCCGCCTTTTGGTAGATTTTCTCGAACTGCTGCTGAAGCTCAGAGGTATTGAGCTGCTCGCCATTGGCGTGGGTTTGTAGTTTGAATATCTGGTTCTTGCGGATCACAATAATATGTTCATTTCCCTTGGCAGGATATGTGAAGGGATAATCGGCCTTCGCAGCTGGGATACGGCAGGCATTGAACATGTATTGGTATGAACTCATCGCCATTGGCTCCTTGCGTAGATACTCCGGCTCCAGGGATCCATCATCCACCTGCTTCTTGAACTCCAGTACGGAGGTGGTGATGGCAGCGGCGCGCTTTGCAGGGTCCCTCCGCTGGCGGTCATCCCGGTAGGAGTAGAAGTAGCTGACATATGGCACGACGGGGTCACGGTAGGCGAGATACGCGGTTTCGTTCCACCAGTCGTAAAGCCAATTCGCATGCTGGGGGTCAGCAGCGCGGGCTAGTAACCGCCGCTGGAGAGGTTCTCCCTCACCACCTGGTTTAACGAAGTCTTCGACGGCCTTTGAGGTCTTTTGGAATTCTGACTCGGTGAGAAGCGGATGGACTGATTTGAGGTATCGTCTGCCGGTTTCTTCCAGGGCTGGAACCGGGAGTTTCGGGAGGGAAGCCTCGAACCGGAGCATCTTCCCCTTGGATAGATCCTCTTTGTACCCTATACCAGAGCAAAGCAATCCAAAAGTAAGCCACAAGACCAATTAGACGCTTGAAGAAATCCCTGATGCATTTTCTTTCCTCTCTCTCTTCACAGGTCCGAAAACATACGGGGGGGGGGCAAAAGTATGCGTGTGGATGTACCTTGAGGAACAGACGAAGACGAGTTGGCGCGGCGAGGGGCCATTGTGAGAGACTAGATCGCATACATGTGAGCTAGACAACAAGCTATGGCGACTCCACGATCATGAAAAACAGTGAATCACAGTACGTAGAGGAGCACAGGCGAAACGAACCGTGGTACGGGCTGGGCCTAGGGTAGATGTAGCACGTCCTAGAACAGCAAGACGGCCACGAGCAGCAGCAGGGAACATCCCTCTTGAGACTTGCGACGACGTTGAGGTGAGGAGGAGATAAGAAGGATATGAAGGGATGTAGAAACGGTGGATATACAGCGGGCGAGTTTGGGCCGTTTTGACTCGAGAGGAAGGAAAGTTAGTTTGGCTGGCAGATGTTCCGGCTCGATGGAGCAAAGTGAGTGACCCCGCCGGCCATACCAGGAGCCGGGTAGTTCTTCTGCATACTGCCTATTTCCTCCCAACGCCCATGGCCGCATCTCTACAACATCCACTCGGTAATCCACTCCGTTGACACAAATTCGCCATCCACATGGTCCATGGGCATCCGTCTTTGTCGCGATCCTCGACCGCCGGATCACCGAGTGCCGAGGCTGTTTGGAGCGAGGTCACAACATGAGGCAGACGACATGGCAAACAAAAATTCTATCAGACAAGTAATATCGGGAATCAGGCTATGGACAGTGTGACAGCGCTAAGCACTAGGAACTCCGCCCATAACGCCCCCAGTCCCGGGCCAAAGGGCGATGCCCCGCTAGCTGTATCAGATGAAAAGTCCTCCTGATCGCTGTTTTCCACAGCCAAGGATCTAGATAAGTTGGAAGAAAAGCAGACGCCTTGGCCAGTCAGATTTAAAACACCTATACAGCCAATCAGATAACAACAACAACTGCTTGATCCAATATCAAAAGCAGAATAATAAACAAAAAACCTCACAAGACAAAGAGTAAGGAACAGAAGCCGAAGATAAGAGGGAGAAAGAAAAAATAAACAATCAAGAAAAAGAGAAATAAAAGCACACAATAGAATACTACAGACGAAGAAGAGGAAGAGCGTTAAAGAAATAATGATATGCTACAAATCACCCAGCACCAGACCTCACGAGTCACGACACAGGCTCTACAGCAGTAGATCCTCTTCCCCCTTCTCCCCCTTCCATGCCTATGCCCACAGCCACGCCCACGCCCGTGCCCAACCCCCCAACTTTCGTCCCATTCCGCAACTCCACTCCACCCCTTCCCTTCAACCCATCTGGCGTACAGATCCTCCCGGACCGCATCATGTTCCTCAGCCGCTTCCTTCTTGCTTCACCACCGCGCTCCTCCCCCTTCGAACCCCCTTCATCCACCCAGTCAATCCGTTCAACTTTGAAACTCATCCCGTCGTGGTTATCTCCCCACGCGCGCGACTTGAGGCCATACATCACGGTTGAGTCGTAGCGTTCGAGGGTGGGTAGGATTAAGAGAGTGATGTGGAGATCCTTGTTGGGAGGTGGGACAGGTGGGGTTCTGGGTTTGGGTTTGGATTTGGGTTTGGCGGTGGGGATCGTTGTTGGTCCGACTTCGCCGACGGGTTTGGGAGCAGCAGTTGTGGGACCTTTGGTTGGTGATTTATCCAGGGAAGAGACTTTGTGAAATGTAGAGGTGGTGCCGTTCTTGCCATTGGGTGCATGTTGATGTTCCTCCTTGATCTCCAGATCTAGCAGGGACACGTCCACATCCTCTCCCCATTCGCCGCGGATAAATCCAGAATGTATTGCTGCTGCCACGGGATCAGAGTCATCTGTATACACACCTGTGCCCCAGAGCGCTCGTCGCGCGCAGATCTCTTCTCGGTGGCTTGCGTCGATGCGGAACCGTGGGACGCGTATCGTATACGTGCAATTCTCCTTGCCTTCAAACCGCGGAATAGGGACTGGTGTACTCACGTATCCAAATTTTGAACTTTCCGCGGATGCCCTGGATGTAGGTATTCCGATCTTGGGGGCGTACAGCGTCGAACCGAGATGATACCTGGGACGATGTGCAACACTTCGTAGAAGCGGTTGCAGATTGACAACTGTGCTGTATTCGTGTATGGGGGCGGCAGGGGTTGAAGTGGAGGGCGGGGCACCACCATTGGTGGGCCGTGGCACGTGGTGATGGTGGTGGTGATGGTGATGATGGTGGTGATGTGGACCAACATTGGGGGAGGAAACAACACCACTTTCAGGGAGAATAGGTGATCGCTGGAAACTGGCTACGCCAGTCGGCGGAATTGTGTTTTGTACGGCAATAGATCCTGGAGTCTCATCGTCTAGCTTATGTCTGTGATGGTGACTGCAGAAAGTTAGTAAGAAAAGAGCCGGGGAAAAAATGGTAAAGCAAAGATAGAACATGGATATCAAAAAACTTACTGATGGCCATGGTGATGGTGATGGTGGACATGTCTCGGCCGTCGACCACGGGTCGTCCCTCCACCCCATGGTCCAACACTGCTTTCGCCCTCACCTTTTGCATCATCGTCTTTGGGTTTTCGACCACGTCGTGGAGGTCCAGAAACGCTAGCTCGGGCTGGTTTCGCCGCAAGTTCTTTCATCTCTCCCCCAGTTGAACGTGCAACTATAGCATCCCGCTTAAAGGGGCTCGAGATCATGGGTGTGGGGGGTCCACTTCCCGGATGTCCAGCTGCAGAAACACCGACACCACTCCCAATTCCCGAAAATACACGGCCAAGTTCGCTCTTGATTCCGGCCTCTTCAGCTGGACCGATTATCTGAGCCTGTGCACCTTGAACCGCTTGGGGAAGTGGTGACGACCTTCCTTCTCGCTTATTCTCCGCGTTAATGTTAAGGAGACTACGGTGTTGAAAGGGTTCGTCACTGTCCTTACGTTTCTGGTCTTCGCCCATGCCACCGAGAGGTCGTTGGGAGCTTGATCCAGAAGTTGGAGAGAAAATGCGCGAAGGTTGTTGAAACTTGCCCAGGTTTGAGCCTCCCACTGAATCATTATGTTGCAAAGGCTCAGGCCGTTGTTGGTGATGTTGCAAATGCGACCCAGGCGTTGATCGAGGCCCGGACAACTGCGATTCATGAGATTTTACGTAGCTCTGCAGACCGCCGAATTCGTTGCTAACGGGATGTCGAGCTGTTTCAGAAGACAAGCGTTGGATTCCGCCTGAATCCCACGTACGCCGCGGGGGCCCCTCCGGTTCCCGTTCTCCAAAATGCGGCCCAAATCGTGCCTGTTGCTGTTGCATGTCCTGAGGTAATCTGGTGTTGTGTTCTTGTTCACGGGCCCCCGGATCTGTAGGGCCAAGCCGTTCTTGGTGCTGAATACCATATCTTTGTTGCGCATGGGACGCTGTTTCTGACCCTGGATATCCAGGTGTTACACGTTGTGATCCAGCTTCTGTTGGGCTTTCTCCAAAGTTGGGACCTGATGTTCTTGGCCCAGGGCTGAATAAGGGTCTCCTCGATGCAGGCTCTTCTTGGTGCGGCTGGCTGCTAGGCCGTTGGATCGGTCCATTTATGCTACCACGCCGGCCGTTGTCATACGAAGACATCGCAAAGTGCCCAGAGGGGCCTGTTTGGGTTGTCTGTTGCTTGTCTCCGTATACCGAGGCCGTACCAAGGGACCGAGGAACGCCCCCAAAACGCAACGTATCATCAGGAGGGTGGGGTTGGCTTTGTGGCGCGCTTCCCGAGCTCGAGCGGTACGGGCGAGGGGGTTGCGGTTTTGAAAATAGAGCCCTCTCTGGAGTGTGAGAACGTCTCAAGGGAGGGAAATCAGAGGATGGCTGTGGTTGTCTTGAAGCGGTGGATGGGGGCGACATTGCTCCCTGTGGCGGTCCATGTAAGCCGGATGGAATAGAAGATATGGCGGATCGGCCATAGAGGGAGGAAGGGCCGCTATCCCGAGTTGGGCGATCTGAATCAGTCCCTAACATTGACGATATCGACATGCTGCTACCTGGGCGGTGTGCGGATGGTTGGGGGGGTTCACGTGGAGCGAAGGAGGGCGGTTGGGGAGGAGGGGCGGCTGGAATGGGGCCTCCACGCGAATGGTAGTGCTGGGGAGGAGATGGAGGAGGCATCTGGCGACTATTGTAGGACGAAGGGGGTAGAGGCGGTTGCTGAACGCTGGGGTGGTCAACTTGCCCTGAGGCTTTTTTAAGGTTTCTAGTTAGCAAGCTCGGTCTAGGGAGACAACATCATAACAGTCAAACACGGTAGGATAGTTTTTCGGGAAGAGCCATTCTTCCGCAATAGAGGCGATAGTGTATAATTATTCCAACTTAAGTATTGTATATCATTATAACGCGAGTCTGGCGGGCGCAATCACCACGGGCGAGCATTTCGCAGAGAGCTTACGCCAAGGAGAAAACAGGGGTGGTTGCTCACCAGGATGGACAGGAGAACTGTCATTGCTGCCCAGCGACTGTCGCCTTGCCTGCTCGTAGGGCTGCGAGGGATGCGACATGTCCCGCGACGACATGGTGGGCGGTGCAGGTGGTGGTGGATGAGGTTGACGTGCTGTGGGAGAACAAACCAAAGTGTCAGCGTGTGCGGACAGGACGCTCTGCAGAGCCCAAGGTTCCAAGGTTGCTGGGGAATGGGGCGGGTCACGGGACTGGTTCGGCTGGGCAGTGCCGAGACCCTAGTCCAGATCAGGCTAGCGTTCCCGTCCGGCGCAGCACTGCAGCCGATCCAGGGTCATTAGGTAAGCCGGGCAGGGGACAGCAGGGGTCTGGCCTGAGGTATCCATGGATAACTTCAGACAGACCGGAGGCTGGGTGAGGGAAACTTGGGGACTTCGGGAACTTGGCAACCTGCTTTGTTGCCAGCCGGTTGGAGCTAGTCACAATGCTGGCGTGCAGTTTGGCGGGTTTGTTTGCTGTCCCGGCTGCTGTACCAGGGTTCGAGAAACACCCCAACGAAGATATCACCTCGCAATGTTCGGAAAACACAACAAGATGGGAACCCACAGATCTATACTATCACTGGTGCTAATCTATGGGTCTTGAAATATTTCCCTTACCTTCACCATATATGGCGTTGCTTGGCTCCTTCATTCCTTCACCACTTTTTATAACCGAACCGCGACTCGAATGTCGCGAATGGAAACTTGGCGTGGGCTCGGGATGCATGGACGCGATGGGGCCCGGGGATGGGGATGGTTTCGCATAGCGGATGATTTCGTGATGGTAAGCATGAGGTGGATAGATCAGGGACGACAGAGGTGGTCCTGAGGGTGCTGCTGGCGAGAGCTCATTTTCTCCGCGTGTGAGTGGGTCGTAGGTTCCTTGGGACCATCCAGTTGTCGGTAGTGAGCCCGGTCCGTATAACCGTGGAGGCAACGGGACGGGTCCGGATTCTTGTAGAATACCCCCGAATGTAGATTTGCGAGTGAACGGTTGGTGGAGCGGAGGCTGGGGGTCCATTGTTGGGATTTCATCCATATTCTTCTACCTTTAGGCAATCCTGTTGTGGAAAAACGAGGGCCCCAGGGTTGAAAACATCAAAAATTCTGACGACCAAATGATTTGCTTGTGGTATAGTGTTGTTGAAAGAAAGAAAAGGAAAAAAAAGGGAGGGAAGCGTGTGGCTGACAGAGAGCTTTGTCGGGTGAGTACGGTGTGAAACAGCAAACGGTGGTAGGAGAGTTTCATGGAAGGCGATGAGGGAAGAAAGGAAAGTGAAAAACGAAAAAGAAACTATGATGATGAGGGTTAGCGGCAGATTACTTCTTTTCTTAGATGCTGCACTTCCCTTCCACCAGCGCCAAAGGCCAAAGCAAAAGGAAAAAGAAAAAGTTGGAGCCCAAGCATGCGACAGCCTCCAGCCATCAGGGCGTGCATCCTCAATTTTTGCGGGCGGTGGGACCCAGCAGTAGCTTACCGGCTAAGGCCCCATCCTTGTAATCCGAGGAGCCAACAATTGACTAGCCGTGAAAACCGGCTGAGGTACGGAGTACCTGCGGACAAGTCAGAAGCCACCGTTTCCGCAATAATGACGATGGGGTTAAAAAAACCAATGAGCGACATTTGGTGCCACAATCCCTCCCCATGCCGAGCAGAGTGAAAGGGTTGCCTGTGACGCTGGGCTGCAGTTGAGGATCTTCCACGCGCCGCCTTGAAAAAGTTGCTCGCATTCATAATAATGACAGCAAAATGAGATTACATCTAACTACACCAACCTGCCCTCCCTTACGTCGGCTCAATATGGTAATTATCACCACCACCAACCTGGAAACGGCTTTGATTGAGATGGTTGTAGTCCCTTCGCTAACGACTCGGAATGACCCGCCTCTAAAATCGCGGGGGCACCGCAGTGGTCGTCTAGCTCTCCGTCTTATGATTTAACGCGGCCCACTTATTAAAAATAGACGCTTAACGTAACTCTGAGGCAGCCGAAAATATCCCCAACCTACTCAATAACCTAGGTGGGAATCATTTGCGAGAGCGTTGTAGATAAAGTTTTGGATCAGGCAACCCCAGGCCCAAGGGAGAACTACGGGATCCTGTCCTACCGTGGAACAGCAGCAGGAGAAACGAGCAACACACGGATGCAAACCAGGTTACATAACTAGGGGAGCCAAGCTTGATTGGCTTGCTGGATAGCTTTGTCCAAACTTTCTTGCCATGGAGTTTGAGTTGATTTATGGAGCACATCACTGGCTGATGGTGGGCCGTGACCTCAAGAAATTCTACGCAATATGCAGCCCTCCAATTCCTGAGAAAATGTTACTACTTTTGCAATCGGCTTGAGACAACTCCTTTTATCAGAGCCTCCATCCTGGAATTATCAGAACAAAACAAAAAGCGGCAATAGTTAGACTTCATTTTCCACACAAGGAGAATATGAGGCTCAAGTCTGCTACTAAATAATATAGAGGACTGGGGAAGATCCAGACGGTTGAGTATATTCACAGCACTTTCCATTCTTTGGAACTTGAACCTGATCTTACAAGAGAACTATCATGTATTCCACATGTGAGAATAAAACCAGCAGCTGCTGATGATAAGGCAACACTGTGATTGTTGATATGGATTGAGGTTTGCGGACATCGTGGTAGAAGACAAACGTCTTGATTCTCAAGGACTAACTAGTTAAGAGAGAACGAATTGATCGTCATCGATCTGCAACCCTAACGGTTAGGCTGGGTGCGCGGCGTCACAAAATGCGATTGAAGTGTGGCGGCAATTCCTGATCTTTCTCTACCTTCCTTGTTTAACACTCAAGTGCTTAAAGCGCGCGAACTTCGTAAATATCCCCTCCAAGGCCGTGTTTTCTGAACATCGGAAAGTGGGCGAACGAGGATAGGCAGTGCTCAATGAAACACCTAGCCCTTGAAAGAGGAGCCAAGAACACTAGTTAACTTACAAGTCTCAGTATTCTCTGCTATGAGAAATCCCACCCTCTTCCTCGCATAGTAATTTTTCCCCATTGCATTGCCTGCATTGTGTCATTTTTACGAGCCAGTTCGTATGGGATGGAGGCTAACATCGCGCATGCACATATATATACGCGCATTCGTTTTGACTATTCTATGCGATGTGGGTGATACCCGGATGTACACTACACTACGACTACATTCAAATTCACTGCATTATTAAAGCTTGCGGCGCAGTTGGTTATACCGATGACACGAGGGGGACTGTCCAGTATATATACATGTACAGTACAAGCGGCACCGGGCCTTCTGATGTTGCGGAGGCACTTCTATAGATATATTGACACTTTTGTACTTGATGTAATATATTTAGCCCTTGATGAAAGGTTGGACCATGGTTGAAACCGCGATGATTTCCGTGGACCAGGATCCAAGCTGAGCACACCACTGCTAAATGGTTGTCGGTAAATGATTTCCTTGGTTTCGGCATTTTAAGTTGTCATGGGCTTGCGCCTTCTTTCTATTCTACTTTTATAAATCTGTCGGTTTCTCAAGTATATAAATATAAACATAACATTTTCATGTTTTCAAGTATTTCTCTTTAGGCTTCACTTTGCTCAAATGACTCTGTTTACTTTTTCTGTTTATCCTATTCACGGTGTTTCATTTTAATTTTTTTCATCTATATAGCAGTTACTATATTTATAGTTTCTAGTGTATAAAGTAAATATAGTATCAGTCCAAAGTCATTTGACTACATCAAAAAAAAATCCAACTTGAATATAATTAGGAGAAAAATAGATAAGAAATCTATTGTAAATATTTATTTTATATTTAAATAAACGTGTAAAATACTAAGTTATAGCTTTTTACAAGGAAAAGGCTTTGAGATAACTACTGCTTACGCAGCGTATTTTATCTGATAATGTACTGTACATATTTATTAGCCATGATATTCTATAGTATGACTATGTAAATTAATAGATTGAAGAGAAAATGTAGGAGGAATAACACTATCTAAGCGAGAGCAACATAATGTGTTGGGTGGCACGTGCCTGGGGTAGCCGTAGTGATGCCTAACAGAAAATGAAACAACATATTGAAATTTATTTTGCGCATTTGTAATAGGCGCAACGGAAGTATCTATATAAGGAAATAGCTAAGTGGCGATAGAAGAACGCATAGAATAACAACAAGCAACACGGCACTATTGATGGCAACGCTGCCTATATAATGCTCGCTGATATCCGTAGATCATAGGAGATCAGCGATTAGCTTTGAATAAAAGAGATTGCTACCTTCTAGTATCTTCGTGCGTACCTCACACTACTCTCACAACTACCTCTGATGATCGGTGACGGTAATTGCAATGTTATACTCTCCGAAGGAGCGCATCATGTAGTCAACCTTCTTACAATTCTAGTCGCTCTAAACCTTGTCTGAGTGGTCTGTTGTTACGCACACTCTTATAACGAGATTCGCAACATTAGTTAAAACACGCAAGATGGTTTCCACACGCGCGAGATCCCTGGAAAACCAACCCGAATCCTCAACTGCCCCCGATGAGCACAACACTCGATTGCAACAGTTGAACGATCAAATCCGCGAACGGGAGCAGCAACTAGCTATTCTGCATGCGCAGCAGCGTCTTAAACGAATTGGAAGCGCAGATTTGCGAAGATTCTTCTATCGAGTCCCGACCGATCCAGGATACCGCCGCAGAACTGCCGCTTGATCGACCCACAAGTGGTATAGATGATGATGATAGAAACACCCCCGAGATTGGAAATTAAGGATTACTATCTGGGAAAAAAAATGTTAGAATTCAAGGATTATAAAGATCGCATGTTGACTCTTTTCGTCGCACGCCACCGCCGATATTATCGAAAGGAAGAACGCAAGATAAACGACGCTAAACTTTACCTTGATGCTCACGTTAAACAGAAGTGGTTGAATTTTGTATCATCGCATGAGAGACGTGAAGGAGCAACACCGTTGACATTCAATGACATGTTATCACACCTAGAAATACAGATTAACGAACGATCCGCAGAACCAACGTCGATTGGTGAGCCAAAGATTCCAGGATGCTAAGCAACAGGAGTGGCAATCGATACGTGATTTCTCTAAATATCTTGAGGATTGGGAGTATTGTATTACTCACCGCCATATAACGAAGATACTAGAAGGTAGCAATCTCTTTTATTCAAAGCTAATCGTTGATCTCCTATGATCTACGGATATCAGCGAGCATTATATAGGCAGCGTTGCCATCAATAGTGCCGTGTTGCTTGTTGTTATTCTATCACGTTTTGCGTTCTTCTACCGCCACTTAGCTGTTTCCTTATATAGATACTTCCGTGCTCTTATAGCATTATTCATACTATCTTATATCAGAATTATTAATAGAGGCAGTCTGCTCCTATCATCCCCCTTCTGGGAGTGGGCGAATAAACCTCTAAATTCTAGAGATGAAAGTATCTGTAATTCCTCTAAAGGATTGAAAAGTTTAGACATAACACTTTATAGTAAAAGCTTCATGAAATATGCAGTTGAGAATTGAGCAATAGTAAGCTCAATAAACTTGAAGCCACGTTTTGAGATATTATATATATTATCAATTAATACAATTGATAGATGTAGTTTCACTAGATAATATCATTAGCGGATGTTATTACTAGAAGTCATCAATAGATGTCATTAGCGAATATCATTTATTCAAGTAGTTCAGTAGACTGTAAATAGATATGTATCTGAGGTAGGTAGGCAGGTAGCCAGGTATTAAGTTAGCATTCCCTATTTTATTAGCAACCGATCGGATATCAATTCAGAGATAAAAGTAGGGGTTATTTAAGCCAATTATGAACTAAATATTCAAATCAATCAGAGATGTAGAAATCTCCTTTATACTGATGAAATCATTGAGATTTCAGCCACATTTTTGCATACATTAATATTCAATTATTTCAATCATAAAATGAAGCAACTTTTGAGCCTCTCTCCCTCTGAAACTTTATATGATTTTTAGAGACTTCGCTTCGCTCTATCTAATAAAAGAAAGATAATGACAATATCATAGAATTACAAAGTCTTAAACAAGATTGAAAAGGAATTAAACTCAAACTGTATCTTATCAAAGTTCCATGGAGCAGCGATATGTTTGCCAAGAAAGTTTGAACCCGCTCAAACTTCGAGCTGGGAGTGCAGTTGAACAGGGGGCTCAACATTTCTCAGGAACAATGCTCAGGAATTTTGAACCATATTCACCTATAATACGCTTACAGAGGATCCGCTCTAAAGATTTGATTCCTAAGTGCTAAGAAGTCAAGCTGTGAATTCATAAACGGGTATAAAGCATTTTCCATTTCACCTTTAGACAAGAGTGGCGTCTGAGTTCTTAAGGACTAATGCCTGTAACAAAGATAGCTTAGTGCTTGAGAATGAAGATCCTTGAGAATGGCAACAATAGTACGGAGTATGTACGGAGTGACTCTGGGTGACGCCTAATTTGATTGCACTGGTTGTGGCCTTGGGTACATTTTATGTGTCCTTCATTTTGAAGGGCTCGCTGCTTTA
>NW_001813980.1:2169087-2178495 GCF_000149585.1 Histoplasma mississippiense
AGCATCAAATCCACCATGGCTGGGTATATATACCACTATGTTTTCCGAGTGTGTCCCAGATGGGATATACATGAATTGCTTTTCATCCCATACAAAACCGTGTTCTTCTATCCTATTTAGCACCAAGATCCGAGCCTTATCATGATGAACAAACCTCAAATTGAAAAATGCAAGGGCCATTATATGAAGATTGTCCACGGTCCGCCTCGAGATGTCAAGCCAGATCTTGAGGATTCAACAAAAGTTAGCATGCGGCGGGTGGGAAACTGCTATAAAAGGTAAGTTAGCATAACTCTCTTCGTCCTTCTAATCATTTACTTATTCCTTTAGATTCGTTGAGGAGGAGCTTAATCCACCCATTCCACGCTACTGGATGGAGAATTTGACAATGAATCTTGTTGAGGCCTTTCTACGCTGGTACCTTGACGAGCATAATGTGGAATCCCTATCAGGCTTCCTTGTGCTGGTTCGTTTCTGGAGGATATTTTATTGCTATGAGATGAACAAGGACTTCCCCTATAATCTGAAGCGCAAGACAAAAGAGGTATGTCTACCTGTGTTGTGGATTCAACAGGCATATCTCACTGTTCCCGTAGCTCATCTGTACTATAATCAAAATCGAATACGGCCTATGTGAGATAGTTAAGTCTCAGCCACCTTGCAACGCAGATTCCCTTCTCTATCTTTTACATGCTGCTGCCCTATCTGCAGTGTTCTTTCCGACACATAGACAGAGAAGCCAGCATGGAACAATACGGAAGATGATGACAGCAACATCTGCACGCCCAGGAACCATCCTTGAAAGCTCAGGATACTGCAGGACGAACGATGCCCTTCTCTGGGGAGATCTTGAACTCTTCATGGTTACAGACCCCGAATATCCATCCTGTCAGGTTCTTCTTATGAGGGTGACACATCGACTCAACAAAGGCAAGCGGAACAAGGGCAAGCCGTAAGTTCTACCACTGACTCATCTTTTGAATTTAGAACTGATCTTTATCTCCAGTCCAATCTTTACATACACTGAACGAAATGATAACCTAGCATTTTGTGTCATTCAGGACATAATAGAGTTTGCATTTGTGGACCAGGCCTTCAGCAGTGAGCATATCAAGGAGCCTCGAGATATCTGGCGTCATACCAAAGTGCCAGCACACAGAAAAAGCACACCGATCCATTTTAAAGCTTCCATGAGGGACGTGCCTGTGTTCCGACCTGGAGTCCGTGACGCGCATGGAAACTGGACTACTCATTCAACAAGGGCTCTGACAGCAGTTCGATTTGGAGAGGACGAGAAAAAGTTATGTATAGACGCGGGTCTTGAGGATCCGGGCTCAGCATACAAGTACAGAAAGGGAGCTGCGGCGCGCTTCGACGGTTGGTTCACCCCAGTAGCTAGAGGATATATAGAGTCTCTGACGTGTGCCGCTATGCAGGGAATACAACCGAACATCGGAGAAATCATATGATGGGTCATGCAGGGAGCCATATCTTTCGGGAATATGTCAATCAACGTGTGGATATGGATACGCAGTCGGTGTTCCTTGAAACAGCAACCAAAGATGCTCTGATCAAACTCTCCTGCCATTCAGGTCTTACCCGTGACCCCTCCGCTCCAAAACATCTAAATGATGATCAGAAGAAAACGGTCGAGAAAGATATGAAGTTGGGGGAATTAAAGCATGAACACCGGTGTCTTCGAAATGATCTCATTGCACAGTACGGACAGTTAAAGAATGCACGAGACACAGTTGAAGGTTGCAGGTACCGTATGCTGGGCCGGCGAATTCGATCCAGACGGAAGAAATTGCAAAAGGAAGTCTTTAAAAAGGCATACCATGACTTCTTTGGAAATGTCGGCAACGATATCATCGAGAAAAATTATCACGGCCAGGATACTACCTTTGTTCCAGATACATCTCTGGTCCTTCCAGAACGGAAGGAATTAGCTGACCTCGACTTTCAAAACCGGGATGCGAGCACTGTCTCTGAGTCGCAATTACTCGAGGATCGTATTCGATCCCTGGAACTTCGTCTTGCTCTCCATCACCTCCACATGCCCAAGCACCTGGCGTCCAAGATCGTCCCCACAGAGCTGGCACGGGATAAGCCCTTCCCAGCCAACTTTCCAACCCAGAGCCCGACAGGTTTGCAGTGCCCTGACGTTTAGGCAACCTGGATTATCACCCAGCAGCACGGCAATACACCTTCAGCAGCAAGTATGCCTTAAAGGATCACATTGATGATGTGCATCTGGCAAACAGAGACTTTTCGAAGCAAGTAGAGTGTCACTACCCTGATTGCAAGATGCCTTTGGTTTCCAAAATATATTTCTATAATCACATCGTAACTGTACATGGCATTCTACTCCCTGGTGCATGAGGAAGCTCCTTCTAGCTGTGCTCCCTGAAGCTCGAGGAATTCGAGAACATACTCGAAGGTGGGTTTAGGTAACAAGTTTGCTTCCCACTGGCTAGGGGTAAACGCAGCTGCCCATTACGTCGCCACGTCTATTCCTAAGCTACGGATTCTAGTGCATGCATGAGGGTCCGGCGGGCAGCCTGGAAATGATGCCAAACACTATCAATATCCGTTGCAAGCCAAGAATCCTGGAGCACAGCATTTAGGCAGCAAGTGTTATTATCCTTGTTCATACCAGCTCACTTTTGACATGGATAACAGTTTCGCCATGTCTAGGCCACCAACTGTTGGAAATTCTAAGAAACGAGTCACGAGGCACGAGCAAATCGACTGGAAATTTGCATCTCAACAGAAACCCTGTCGCTCTTGCATTAGGCAGTTTTAAAGCATTCATCGCAATGCCGAATGGCTTGCGAAGACCTTCATCAACCTCCTCGGACGGCGACAATACATCTCAGCAAGGCGAAATCATGGCAATCCATAGCCAGGTGCTCAAGATGAGAAGATCGGCATGCAGCGCGTAACATTGGAGTGCCGGTGAGCATTATTTCCATATCCAGTGGGCTTTATTGCTAAGGTACGTCGAAAGTGAGTACAAGGAACGCAGTTCAGGTCAGTCTGATCATTACCGACCATGGACGTCTGCGAATCAAAATGAACTACCCCCTTTTGGATATAAATGGTTACTTCTCGGTGGGAGACTATTGCGGTTGTCATCTTCTCATTGTGGGCATGAAAAAGCTGGAAACCAACAATGCCTTTGGGCTGCGGCCACCTCTGGATATTTAATGTTCGAACTTATTAGCTGCGGTGTATGAATAGTGATGTTTCCACTCTCCGCATAGAATATATGCATTGGGCGGCCTCTAAATGACACTTATTCCGCCAGAACAGAGCAATCATTAATGCTATTCAGTTTCAATCAGCGCGATGACAGGGTTATCTACAGCGGTATATCGCTATTGTCATGGCAGCTGCGAAATATTCCATCGCGTGAAGAAAAATCTCCAAAATTCCTATCAGACACAGGTATTGAAGCGACCAAGAAGGCATAAATAGTTTCCATCAACACAGCTGGTTAGGGCAATATTAAAATATTATCATTTGGATTATTCCACATACCTATTAAAAGACAAAACAAAGAGTAATTCACGCTATCAATACACAGAATCTTTGCTAGTTTACAGCATTTGGGTTATCCTGTGCGTCTTGAAGTGTGTCAATCATTTTCCGGGATAGGTTGAAATTTGGTTTCTTCCACCGTCCGCCGTCTGGAAAGACAAGGCGCCGTAATCGATTGACGCAAGGGATAAATGATTGATAATATGGAGTGAAATGGTCTTCTGCGATTCGAAGAAAATCCCCTTCATCTGCCACAATTCCTTTCTTAGCATGGGCCAGCTCTTCTGTATCCATATAATTCCATTTCTCAAACTGCTTCATTACTCTTCCCTTTCCTGGACCTTCATAGTGAATGCATATCCAGAAAAGAACCCAGAAGAACGACTCTAGATCATGCATGAAACAATGCTTTTCGCCGTACAAGACACCGATGGCCATGAACGCTCTGGTGCCCGTTTTGCCCCGTGCGCCGGAAGACCCATCCCGTTCTAACTTGATTGCCAGGTCAAGGTCGATCAGAAAGGCAGGCCATGATGGGTTGTCCTTGTCCTCATTCACCATCAGGTTCCGAGGGGAAACGTCGCATTGGATGAGGCCAGCCTTATCATGGAGTGACATGTATCCTTCAATACAGCGGGCCAGCCCAGTGAGAAGTGTAGCCTTTGAACTACTCTCATAGATTGGTTTCCCGTAATCCCGGATAACGACGCGCCGGTGAACTCGATTGAATGGGGTAGAGCGGCCGGCAGATTTGGATGGAGAACTTGACTGGGAACGTTTACTGGGGGGAGGAGGAAATGCCTTGTCCACGCAGTCAGATGATCGCTTCTGGCCGGCGGTGCTGCCCTGGCTCTTTTGTCCTCTTTGAGACCTACTACGCCGCACTCTCGCGTTAAAGCCACCCTTCTCATCTTTCGAAATCGGAATACCGAGGCCCTTTCTGATAGTCAAGACATCATCATCCTTGTCGTCAATGCGAACGGTCTCGTGGTGATAATACCTCGCGACATTCTTGACCCCTTTCGCCATCGCCTCTCGCAGCAACTCTCCTTCCTCAGTGCGTTCCGGATACTGCCAGGAGTCCTTGACGACCAGCGGCGTCCGTGATTTGTCTGTCTCACAGTATACCTTCCAGCACGTTGTGGCTCGCCCGGCAACACAGCGTGCTCGTCCAACAATCTCGTCGATGATCAGCCGTTCCTTCGTACCGTTCTTCTCAATTTCGATATACCGTTCGGTCCCGGTCGTGACGATGGTAGGATCAAACCCAAGTTGTTTCCGGTTCATCAAGAGGAATCCAAGGATAACAGACACAAATCGAAGGCCGTCCTGGTTGATATTGAATTCCTCCGACGCGATCCCGCCCAGACGGTCAAAGTTCCACAGTCGTAGGAACGGCCCGCAGAGGGTGAACCCGAGCACGAAACGACGGGTGTCCTGCGCAGCAAGGACCTCTCGGGCGTACCTGCCAAGATCAAACCATGCACCAGATTTCCTGTCGTATTTCGGGTCGTTTTTCAGCTCTCCTGGCACCAGGATCTGCGACCAGTGACATCTGGAGTCCTCTGTGGCCGTCAGATCATCGACAAAGCCGACATCGAGCTTTCTCTCCGCGACAGACCCTTGTAGTGGCTGGCTTGGCTGTGCGAGAGGTCTGCGGTCGATCTTCCAGGACGGCTCTTGTGCTTCGGCTAATCGTACGAGCTCAGCGATGATGTTAGCGAGCCATTTCAGAACGTCTCTTTCCGCTGCAAGTTCAGGCCAGCCCTTCCAGCCCTCGTCTTCATGGTAAAGGGGGCTGTCTCCCTTCTCGCACTCCTCCAACACCGCTTGTGAAACTGCAGTGAGATGTGGAATGTCTCCAAAGTACGCGTCAAAGAATCTAGGGATGTCGACGTGTATCTCTCCAAGCTCCTCCTTCAGCACAATGTCAACGTGCTTTCGATATTCTGCAGAATTGACGAAACTGCTAGTGTTGCGCAGCCAGGGCGTCTGTTGGATCGATGATGTAGGATGAGGAGGAGGGGGGGGAGTGCCTCGCGAGACGGTGTCAATAAGAACAAAGACGGCGTTCCAGACGTCGAAGTTCCAGGTTTCGACGTTCTGGGACTCAGTGGGGGGAAGCCTTTGGATGACCAGATGTACCAGCCGCCTGTAGTGGTTGTAGCTGAAGTTGGCCCGTTGAAGGCTCGTAAACAGATTTGCTATATCAGAAGCCACATTTCCATTGCTTATTCGTGAGCGAATATTGAGCGCCGCTTCCTCTCCCTGTAAAGCAGAGAGGAGTTTTGAAATCGCATTTCGATAAAGCTGGTCCTGGCTCTCATCAGCGCCATCATACTCATATTGTCTTTCGGCTTGCTGAAGCGCGCCTCGTAAATGATCGACTAAGTTGGCTAGAGGATGGTTCTTGATAATGTTGCGATCTTCTTGTGAAAGTCCCGCCATTTTGATGGTATAAAAGACCGTTGGAGTTGGTGTGAGGTTAACTAAGAGTTGTAAGGGGAGAAAAGGTAGGTTGGTATGCTAATTTTATGTGATGGATGGGAAGCAAACACGAGAACAAAATGCAGAATTGTTGGCAAGTTATGATGTATGATATCTGCGAGAGAAGATAGCTCGCTGGGAACGAATGCTGGTATATATAATCAAAGGGAGGATTATGATCAAAGGGTTGATCCAGCTTGGCTCTGATGCAGAACGCGAATGTGGGAGCGGATAAAGCCGCCAAGTAAGGAACTGGGTGGAGATTATCCCTATTGGATCGCGACTGAATGGTAATAAGCGCGAACAAAATAGAGGGATTGATTGTACCTAGGTATACCGTATCATGGGGAATTACCTTACTTGGTTTAGCGCTATCCTGATCGGGTTTAGCGCAGCGTCGCCGCTTCCTGGACTATATAAACCCCCTCCTCCCGCCGCTCGAACATCCTCTCTCCATCGTCCCTATTTTCCCTCTCTTTCCTCAAAAATTCTCTTGACTCGTGTGTGCCGTGCCCATCCCTTCTTCCCCTTGCCGCTGCTAGTGTCACCTGGCCCGGCTGTGCCGCAGCTGAAATTGTTCTTGACATGGTAACCATGTCCACTTCCCTTCTTCCCCGATGCAATTTCGCCTCACTCTACCGTCAAGTTACCCTAAAATCATGCAAGACTGAGGCCCGCTACTGGGATATCTAGTCTGCCCGGGACTGTGGCTGGCTGAGGTTTCCTGTTCACTTTGTTGATCTTGTCGCATACACGACTAGCTAATGCTCTACATCCTATATTTGATGTTTTGGGGTTCTGCACACCTAACCTATCAACGCTGCCAATCCCATCCTGTCTGTGCCTTGGTGCTTGTTGTCCTTAATCTCTCCCTTTCGCAATCGGTCGGCATCGGCAAACCCGATGTTTCTCACCTGTGGTGCACGCCGGTGATTGGCGGCCTCCACTCGTTGAGAGTACGCCAATGAAAAAAATGCCTCTGCATGGCAGAAACGGTATCTGCCTTGCTGCGCCGCGGACCATTACGCGTCAGGAGCGCAAGGTCTGGAAGGTCTGGTTGGTTGCAAGGGTTACATGTCCAGACCAAGAAAAAAATCTCCCCGACGATTCAAGTCTCGCGGCGTGACCGGTGCATGACGTGGACATGATCCAAACTGCTCCTGTGCAGGTGAATTTTCGGTCACGCTATGTTCCCTCTTGACCAGCAGCAAGATACCGAGTCGACAAAGATGGATGTCCACTGGAAAAGGGGCTTCAGCCTCAGCCTCCTGGGGGCTCAAATCGACCAGGAGAGAAAGGGGCGATGCGACAGTGTGATGCGACGTCCGAGTTTCCCCATTTTCCCGATCCGCACTTCGATGATTTAACGGACTGATTCGCTATTGGAAATTCGTGTTCTGCTATAAGACCGTGCATTGGAGCGGCTATGGTCGCATGACAATCATCTAGCACCCCTTCAGTCAGTGCTACAGTTTAGGAAATAAAAAGCGAGAGGGTTTACGATCTTCCCTTGCTTTCTGCGTGGACGGCGGCTGGCGTTGCAAGGTTATAGGTGACACTCATTTTCCTGCCTTGTTTTACCAGGATTTGGCCGACCTCCCCTCCGTGGCGCCAACGTTCCTGCACCATGGTGATTCTTCCTGCAGGGAAAATGTGATGGAAGCGAGCAGAAGAATGGCACCAGCAGGATTTCTCTCATTCGCCCGTGTTGAGATCGTCGTAAACATAAAAGGTGCCAAATTCCCGACCGAAATTGTCGCTACGAAAAATATCAGAGCACTACGAGCACAGCAAGCGCACCCCATATCCCATTATTGCAAGCAGCAATTCCAACTCACTGACAATGACACCCTCTCTGCCGGAACATGCTGCGACACGCGAGATTCCAGGTAGGTACAACGGCCCTGAGTTGTCGGTACAAAATCTGACCAGTATTCGAACAAGAATCCTTGGCAGCGAGCTTCTATGATCCCCAGAGGTCGCCTAGATCAAGTCCCCCGACTATAGACCAACTTCTATCACGACTTGTCCGCCCAAGCCTTCCTCGCTCGGCCGACGGTGAACCTGGATCGTCACCGGACAACCCGATTGATCTGGATGATAGACCGGATGAAGAACTCGACACGGAACCTCTCAGTGAAGATCGAGAAACGTCACCCCTTGGAGGCGACGCCGAGCGTGAGTGCGATAGTGAAACTGGTGATGGAAGGAGCAGAGAGGCAACGTCAATTCGGGACTTGGAAGGGGAGTCGCAGACGCAGCCACAGTCGGGGTCACGCCCAACAGGACCCCCCCAGCCAGTACCAGAGCCAGAGCCAAAGGCGGCCACTGCATGCGAACGTGAGTTTCCCTGATACTGTGGGCTGCAGAGGGCATATATTAATGAATACAGGAGGCCTCGACTGCGTTGGCAGCGGCAAGGAGAATGTTGAACCATCGCCGCCACGGTCCATTTCCGGTGCACTGCCAGATAACATCTCCGAGGACGGACCCTCGAAGGAAACCCATGCTAGAGTCGGCGACTCTTTCGCGCCCCACCTTGAGCCAGACACAAGCGGCCCCCCCAATATCCTGCTACATCGTGAGACTAGGGAAGGGCATCTTGAATTTCTTCTGTGGGCACCCATATGGCGGTCGGAGGATGACATTGCGAAGGTCCATCCGGATCAGCTCAAGCGATACAAGGAGAGGTTGGACGTCGGGCCTGCAAGAAGGGCCTCTCAGGCGAGAAAACGAGCACGGTCACCTTTTCCAGAGCCTAGGAGATCATCACGTCAGAAAAAGCTGCGGCAGCACTAAATATAGGTTCGGTAAACGGAAGTCAGCGAATAACCCTTGTGCCATTGTTGTCTTGTATGCTTGTCTTGCCAGTATATTTGGCTAACTTGAGGATAGAGGATATGTAGTGTGAGGCCATGCAGTTATCTGGATTGTATTGATATCTTACCCGGTTTATAATATCATATATATTCCAACTGTGCCAGGTTGCTAATTGCTCCTTTCGCGCGCTGGAAATTCTGTTAAACAGTTAAAACCTATATATATATATGTAGTCTCAAGCCCTCAAAGTGCCGGCTCTTTGAAGGAGAGCTTCAACGTGAGCTGATTTTGGAAAGGCCCGGATAGAGCCAGAGCACTTTGACCTGATTCTAGGAAATTGTATGCAGCCACCACATAGGGGTGTGGCATAGCTTCGCCGCTTGGGGAAATTTGTTTCCATGTATGGAGTTTGGTCCGAGTAGGCGTGTGTTTCTCACAACCCCAACCTAGCTAACCATTATCACGGGATCTCTCTTGATTGGCTTTGCCACAAGATGACTGAGGTGGATCCTTTGCTTCATTTTCTCTGGCATGGCTTTTTGGATTTATCGCTTCACC
>NW_001813980.1:2178610-2255203 GCF_000149585.1 Histoplasma mississippiense
ATGGTTGGATCAGGATGTACTCCGCATTCACTCTCGGCAAGGTATGGCTCACATTCTTCCTTACCAGTCTGCCATCCCAGTTTTGCTCACTTGTATACCGTTGATTTCTTGTAGACTACATGGGGCAATCGAGAGTGCGGATCTCAAAAAAGCAGTGGATGTGACTGGGGACGGCTGGTTGACCAATCAGGTGCGCTTCTTTTCAACGTCAAGCTGTAAAATTAGTTGCCAAGATCCCCTATAACGAAGAACAAAAGAATTGATTTCAGTAAACATCGCCATGGATCTACATAGTTTATATGTTCTCCCGTTTAACGGGGTCTGTAAAGGCACGTATTACCTTTGAGGCGGCTAGAGCCTCCCGTATCACTTTATGCTCACAAATTGATGCTCAATTAAAGGTGACGTCGAGCACCGAACTTGGCGGGTGGGTAGGAAGCTTGCTGCAGGCTGGGTTGATGAGAACCGACGGATGAACTCAAGGCTTTCATTAAGCGAAACTGGCAAGTACAAGAGAAGGCTGCTAGTCACGTGAATATAGGGCCCGTAATTGGTTTAAGTCGCCAGCGGCTATTCTTTAAAAAGTGGGAATCGGGGGAAGATTGAAGTGGCACGAACTGCACAGAGAGATCCAAGAAATCAACTTCTCCGCAAAACTTGCTCGCAGCTATTCCCCTGCACTCGGTGGTTTTGGGAGCGATGTCTCCGGGCTTTGTAGACTGAAGGAAAAGATTTCCTACAATCCGTGCAGTAGGAGTGATAATCTGCGTCATGCTGACGAAGGGCCTGGCAATCAATGAAGGACCTTTTGCAGTCAATGCAATAATTTCTTCCGCCCCTGGGCCGGCGTTCGCGACAGAGAGTAGGCAGCGTGCTGATCCATCCCCGATGTTAGCCGAATACGGAGTACATCATTCAACGAGAAAGCCTGTTTATAGAGTCTCGCTACCTACTAGGAAGTCTTGTGGTAATCAGGGGCGGGATCTACTATTAACCTCTCTCTCTCCTTTTGCCGATCCTCTCCTATCATCCGCCACAGTAGATCCCGAGTGAAGAAGGGAAATCCTCCAGTGTCTCCTCAAACTCTGGTCGAATTTTCAGAGCCGTGATATTCTGATCCGCAAATCTTACTATCACATCTCTCAAGCCGCGATCACTAGGGTATGTTGTTCCATATATAACCTGGACGACAGTTCTACCACACCAGATATGATCAATGTCACCTTCTAGTTTCTCTTTCGCGAGGCTTTTTAGTCCCGATATCCCGAATTTTTCACCAATGGCGTACATTTGAGCATGGAATAACGCCGGAGAATCCTCTACAGCACCTCTCGGGTTCCCTCCAAGGTCTGATACAGGGTGGTATTTATCGATTGACGTTTTAACCGTGTCATGTGACATCTATGTTTTCCATCTGCTTGGAGAAATCTTATGCCAAGAGCCACGAAACTAAGCCAGAAGTGAGCTGATATTGAGCGTTTTTCGGCTTTCTGGTTCAGTCTCTCGTACGGGAGATATTTTTACTCCGGCCCTCTAATGTTCTGGTCTCCTTTATCCACTGGAGATCTACAACAAATGCAAACAGTTAGTCTTGACAGGCTCGTGGAATCTGGGCCACAAAACCTACACATTTCGGTTGCCTTTTATCGAGACCCTTTATGGTGAAAGACTCTCGGATCTCGAGCGCTGGCTGAAAGACGCACCTTCATTGGGTCTAACCCTTGCGCTAGTGCCTAATGCATGATGGGATTATTCGCACAGGTCCAAGTTCGCAAGGCATTACTGACGTTCTGGTTGGCCTGCTCCTCTCAGTTTTTGGGACCTCCCATCGTGGCTTTGGGACTTCCCAGCTGCCATTTAAGTTTCTCTTGGGATTAGCCTCTTCCAGAAAGCTTCCAAAGTTTCCCAGTCGCAATCATTTGGACTGCCCACCCACATCCAGTACAGTAAAGCGCTTCGGGAAAAACGGAGTATAGGATGCTCCCTCCTTACGTATATTGTTCTGGTTCTACAATTTCAAGATTTCGAGCAACAATGACCCACAAAAATGATGATGATGATGATCAAAAATCCGAAAAGTTCAAAAAAAAAAAAAAGGTGACTGAAATAGCCGCTGAAGACCTCCTGGTTAAAGCACTCCAGGCAACTAGTGTGACAAGCAGCTTTAGGAAGCAGACTGGGGTAAATCTTGTGGTGGATCCAGTGATAAAGCTCCACCTGTCGCCTGTGACAGCAGAACGATGTCCTCGGCTGGTGGCTTCGCCTTCTCTCGGAATCACGCAGCACCTACTTCTCCATGGCGAGCAAAGCGGATCTTACCGGTTCAAAAGTGGAACGGCAAGTCCTTCTGAGAGCTAGAGGCGCGAGCCTCTCACAAACCAAACATGACTGGAAGAACATCCTGGTAGTTGGCGAGCTCAACGTGTGTTCAGGAATAGCCTGATCCAGGTCGCTCAATGATGGAGTGTAGGGTGACCACCGCCCTTTGTCCAATTAACCAGCGCCACGTATAACCTGGTTGCTGAGTTGAGAAACACCTTATCGATTGGTCATGGAGTAGAGGACCACATTTCTGTGTGCAGTCTGGCGGCATTCCTTGCGAGCATCTTTAATGCGGGAACCATCACCACCTGGCCTCTGCACTTTTAATATCGCTAGTAGCTTGTCAAACGCACAGATGACCTCTGGGGATGCCAAGGGATTGTCCGCACTCTTCTCTAAGTCATCGATTGCTGGCATGGTGAAATGTAACCACTAACATGTGCATTAGTAAACGGGACGGCCCGGAAGGCACCCACAGGGAACGGCAGCAACTCGCATACTGAGAGAATTTTTTTAGCTTGCAACAGCGCGATAATTTTGTTGGTACAGCAGAAATTACGGGAACTGCGGAAGCGACAGGAAAAATAGGACTAGTGGGACAAACAGCGTCAAGACACTGCGTATTCCCAACCACTTCTCCCATCTCTACTGTTTTTCCCGTTTATGCCATCATTTCCACATCTTCCAAATGTCCCGTTCGTCCTCCTCAAACGTCATGCCGGCGAATATGTCAAGTGAGGATCCTCTCATCATATCGCTTGAAGGAGAAAGAGCAAAATACGACCATGACAATCATGAGCCAACAAAGATTCAGCTTAAGAGATTTAGCTTTCTTTGCAAACTCTTGAAGGAAGATTCTACCTCATTGAAGCAGCGACCAACCACGACACGCCACACAAGAGTAGAGGCCCGTGAAAATCTTGAGAAGATATCCTCACTCGGCGCGACCGTTTTTGTCTTATGCTGCTTCTCTATGACCCAAACGACACTTGCTAGTCAAAGTTATCTTCAGCTTGTACCAAAGCTTAAAATTTGGTGGGAGAGCGTTGGCCATCCAGAAAAGCTAGCCGTTTTGGCACGCAGACTTTGCGATGCCAAGGGACTCGATCATATACAAGACAAACACAGTATGAAAGATATCATTCGCTCTCTTTTTTTATTTTTTTTTATTTATTTTTTATTTTTTTTTTGATATCAAGTGACTAATATTCGCAATATGGCCAGACTCAGTACAACAAACACGCCCATTAAACATTCCCTTGCAGAGCTATGATCACAACACAGAAAGTCCATTGGTAGTGTCATTTGATGGCATACCTGCTTTGCAAATTTCTATCCTATCAGATCAACTCCCTCAATCAGTTTTCGACCTCAGTATCATGCAGCTCATCGGGTTTATCCAACATTATCAATCGTCGTGTTCAAGTTCACAGCAGCTCACAGAAGTTCTTGGTTTGCTTGAAAGATATAGATCAAGCTGTCCGAACTTGCAGTACATACAGCTTATATATCCATGGTACCGTGCTCTACCGTCGATTGACATCAAAATCGACTCGAAGGTTGGATGGAGTGCAAAAATACAGTTATCCTACACTCTCGCTGAGGAGTTGATCCAATACATTCGTCATTCATAGAGTGCGCCGGCGGAAATACCGAACAGACGGGTATCCTAACAAGACGATGTTTTCACCAGGTTTTGCAGCAACAAGAACGATCCCAGTCAATTTGTTGGTCAGTGTGTATCTCGAAGGGCTGGCATTAACTCTGGCAACACCACCGGTGCCGTGTTTTCTCAAAAGGACCGCTCGAACTGTCGGCGATGTTTCAAATTGTTTCACGTCTATCCAATCGGGGTCCAAAGCCACATCCTCGCCTGACTAGGTAGAAATTAGCACATTGTATTTCAATGAACCATATGTCTTCAAACCTTCTGTTTCGCCATCTCTTCGAGTTGACGTTCGTCGTCCGCAATATGATCGACTGAAGTCCCTGGATCTTCAATCTCTTCAGTCATGGCCTCGATCCTTGACCAACCGACGCGCCTGAGAATTTGCGGAAACTTTCGTGTAGAGCAGTAAGACGTAAGAACCCGGTTGGAAAGTGGTGGAAGTAGGAAGCCCCGTTATTTGTGGTTTTGTTTAGGCGGTGGTATATCGCCGAATTTGATCAGTCGGACGAGAAGGGTGGCAGACCGAGGCTGTGGTCTCCACGAAGCGACTGCGTATTCGCTACTCAGCCTAGAGGATTCCGGTATGATTAGCTTACTGCTGTGAACGAAAGAACGATCTACTCACTTCATGCAAAGCAAAACGAAGAAAAAGATACCTTGATTGGGAATATTTTTCTCGGTGTGTTAAAGATGAAAGAATTTCAGCGATGATCTACTTTTGTGGGAGTTAGGAAAAAAAATTATAATAATGAGACTCCAGATATGTGCTATGACGCGGAGATCATCGCCTTCAACTCTGAAGAGGGGTAAGGTTTCGCGAAGGCCAGTGGTTACCACCATGGGGTGGGCTGGCCTACTATTTTGGATGTGGACGAGTTCAAAGAGTGATCACATGCCTCCACTAGCCAGATTCAAGCGGGATTATCTCAGTAAACTCAGCCACTCCACTCCGAGCTAACCCAATCCGAACTACTGCTACTTTCTGCCAAGTCCTGCTAACATCTGAGCCAATCAACTGTCACGGGGCTTACACTAAACCTAAATGGGACAACCCCAGCAAACTCTTCGCGGAGCGTCTGAGAAAAAACGGTTCCTGTTTGTTAGCAACACGGGAACGATTTGCTCCAACCATAATGTTTGAGATAGAATCACTGTGCAACATCACTCATAGATCATTTCTCTACCACCTTGGAGGGTTAATTTTTCAATTTCCTGTCGATTGATGTAATTTTTATCTGAAAATACATATATTCTGAGTATGAAGTGTCGCGTCGAAAACTGCTACTATGATTTTGAACACGGGAACGATTTGCTAATTTTTCAACCATGATCATGTCTAGTCATCCAACGCCTTGATCTTGCCATCAAAACATCTATCCAGCCATCAGAGACTCTAGTCAAAGCACCGAGTGTATTTTCCAGCGACTTCCGGCAACTTCTGGCAACTTCTGACAACTTCTGAACTCTTGGCAACCTCACGCGGCACATCAACTTCTGACAACATCTCTGAACTCCTGACAACTTCTGGGATCTTCCGACAACTTCTGAACCAATCACATAACACTTCTTTTTGACAGCTGGGTCGGACAACGTCCCATCAACTGCATCAAATATGGCCAAGGGGGATCGAAGAAAACGCGCAAGTCAGCTACAACAGCGGCTTCAAAAGCCATCATTAAAGCAAATACTTTCAATGAACATTGAAGATATGCCACAACTTGTCATGAGCTATGCCGGACCAGATAGTATCGACAAGCAACAGGATGTTATTCAGTATTGTCTTCAACGAATACTTCAAGGCCCGCGTCCAGATCCTGAGTGTACTCTTCAGCCACGCATAGAACAAGTCCGTATACTTCGGCGCATGATATATGGATATAGCGACACTTTATTCATTGCCAGAACTGGCTATGGAAAGAGCCTTATTCTTCAATCCTATACAATTCTGACAGGAAAGATAACCATTCAACTGGTTCCTCTAAACAAGCTTGGTGATCAGCAAACAAGAGATATAGCACGGTTTCCCGGTGCCAATCCTTGTCTGGTCAGTGCTGATAATCTCCAGGGGCAAGAAGACTTACTCAAACGCATTCAACAAGGTGAGTATACACATATACTGCTCAGTCCAGAGCAAGCTCTTTGCAAGCGATTTCAGCATGTTCTTCAAGACCCTACTTTACAAGAAAAGATTGGGCTTGTAGCTATCGATGAGTGTCATCTTGTCACACAGTGGAGTCAATTCCGTAGTCAGTTTGCCAGGCTGGGGCACCTGAGATTGCTTCTTCGTGAGGATATTGTCTGGTTTGGCTGTTCCGCAACCCTCAGCAGTAAAGCTGAAGATATCATTCTTCAAGAGGCTGGATTTCGTTCTATTGGTGTAAACCCACGGCAGACTCAGGTTATTCGAACTTCCATTAACCGTCCTGATATCTTTATCGGCGTACATCCGATTCCACGCGGTAAACTTGTATCCTATGATATGTTATATTTTTTATTGAACGAGGCCATTGATACAGATGGAAAGATCATACCTCAACACATTTTAAAGACCATTGTCTTTATTGACAGTCATGTCAAGGTTCAACAAGCAGTGCAATATTTCCGATCAATACTTCTTCAGATCTGTCAGAATAACAGGCAGAATGTCAACAATACTGACACCTCTTTCATCAATGACACCATTCAGCATTTCACATCTCGAGTGTCTGAAGTGGATCAGAATATTCGCTTCGAGGAGTTCATGAAACCTAAGTCAATGGTATCCAGATCAGAATCGTGATTGAATTTTGCAAAGAAGGGAGTATTGGTAAGGCATTTCAGCTCCTGTTTAAGCAAGACAGTATAACGTTGATTATCATTGAATACCCCTGCTTTGGAAAGTGCTGAATATAGTGCATTTCGCCGCTTCGTAGGAGTACTGTATCGTCGATGAGTCAAGATATCGGGACTCTGAATCCAAGCCTCTATAAAGGCCTCCATTCCCCAACTGTTTCGCTGTAATGTTCTGACAACGCGAGATAATTTTGACCGTCTTTTCTGCCGGTTATAAGGCATTGTAGGCAGGTGCTGTGGGCCACGGCGGTTTGATCGTGAACAAGCTCGCGGGGTATCGGTATCAGTATCGGTGATCTCGAATTCCGAAGGAGTATCAATAGATTCAAGCTCTGTTAAGTCACTGTCTGATGTGTCATATTCATCATCTACATTGTTGGGAGACTGTAGTGGTTGTAGAGAGGATTCATCTTCGAGTGATGAAGGATATTGGCTGGAGCGCGTCTGACATTGGGTGTCTTGAGATTCAAAAGACACGCTGTCTTTTGTCAACGATTGTGACATGATGAGAAGGGGTAGTGAGTTGTAAAATAGCAGAGATGATAGCAGAATGGCTGAGGATTTGAAAAATATCGGTTTGGTGATGATCAGGCAGATATTTAGGGTAGATGCATGATTTCGAAGTCAATCGAATATTTTGTATGGGCGGTGTTGATTTTCCACACACGATGGAACCGTTTCTTCTCAGACTCTCTACGAGATATTAGGTTGCGAGCACGTGTGAAGTCTCTTATTGGTCCAGAAGTTAGTAGGACTTGGCAGAAGTCTAAAGGAGTTTAGTTGGTCGCGCTAATCCGAAAATATCGAGAAGAGAGGCTTGAGCATGCTGAGATAACGCTTGAGACTGACTAAAAAAAAAAGGAGAAAGCGGCTCTACAGTGCAGTCCCCTATGGCTACTCATCAGCTAAGCCATTCACAGCAATAGGGTTGCTGTCTGGAAAATTGATCTCGTTGTTGTCTACTATCATATCGAACTTTCCCCAAAAGGACCAGCTGCGCCTGGATGGTCTCAAATCCCGACTAGTGTTCGCCATTTGCCTAATGAGGACAGCGTTAAAGACTATCACAGCATGGCCGATGCTGCTGGTGTACCATCACCCAAAGTTATCTATGCTATTGCTGTAGGTGCGGGATGCGAGATGGCTGCTGACCAGGAGTATGTAAAGCGCAGCCAGTGATTACTTTATTTACTTTACTTATTTGAAGGCCATTCTGATACAGCAACAATAGTGTATTGTACAGGCCCTGGACAAGTTTTCCAACATTTGCTGAGATGAGGATGGCATACCCCTTCGACCATCGAAAAAGCCCCCATTCGAGGCGCACAGAGTCTGGCTTCCCGAGAGTTATAAACCACATCACATCGCTCCGCGACAGATCATTGCAAAATGGACCAACTTGGCTGCTTTTTCTTACGAAATGTATGCTAACATCTCATATGCGCTTCTGTCGGCGGCGCTCATCGTGTTAAGTGCGGTGCATCTCATCTTGCTTACCATTTACCGCCCTCAGCCTCACCGTTTACCTGAGATATCAATCTTCGTTCTCTTTATCTGCGTCAATGCTGTTGTCATTGGCATTGGTCTATCAGGCTTAAAGCGCGGGGGTGAGCAGTCCCTTCTACCGAGATGGTGATGGATAAATGCTAAATGCTTGTTTCAGATACGCCAGCATTTTACTATCCCTTGGGAATATGTACAGCATTTCCGCTAGCCCTTGAGGTACGTTATTCCCAGTCCCCTGCTTTGGTCCTCGCTAATCGCGATGTCTAGATGATTCGGCTGAGCAAAATCCAGGCCGGACCACTTACGAACGCCCTCCTGCATCGATTATTCTTAGGGTATTGTTTTCTGTCCCCTGCGGCAAAGCTCGGGTTGATCCTATGGTGTGCTCTCCCGCCCCCCCAATCTTGATAGGCCTTGTGCTCATTGAGTTAGCTCGGTCGCCTACGAGGCGTCGGTGAAAGGTACAGCTGTGGTCGTATCTATCGACTACACGGTACTCGCGATTGCCGGTCTGATTTTTTGGGGCGGAATTCGTGGTATACCATCTCAGGGCCCTGTAATCCGTGAGGTTATAATCCATGCATTTCTTGTTATCGTAACGGCAGGGTTTGCCGCAGGTGGACTCGTCCACGACTAGCCTTTCTGGATTGAAGTAAGTTCAGTGAAACTACGGTTCTCTCCCCTACATGTGCTGACACGGCTCCAGGTGATGTTGATTATCGCTATTAGTGATGTCGCGTTATAGTTGGTTTGACCTCTACACCATCGCCAAAATTAATCAGCCGGGTTTTCCTCGCCAAAGCTGCGTCATGATGGCCTAGACTCCCGACAAGAGTGATATTGGATCTTCCTTTTCCCAACGAGGACAGTGGTCGATTGCCGCTGGCATCACCCGGACTACCTATGCCATTGCAGTATGCGTGGGATGCCTCGGAAAAGACCAGCAGCATGCAAAGCCAGGGGTGCCAGTGCCAGGCCGTGCCAAGGGCACGGGGAAACTTGCGTCGATCACCTGGCTGCCGAGTGCGATATACAAATCCATCTTGAGTCCGTGCCATCCTCATGCAAGGGATCACTGCCTTGATACTAATTGAGGCCAAACTTCGCACCTCAATGCTTTTGACTATAAGAGATGCCTCACCGCTTGCTCGTTGCCTCGTTCGAATACGGGCTGCTCATCCACATTGGTTCGCACTCGGATTATTGCATTACACGCAAAGAGAAAATTTGCTCCCGTCATTTAATGCGAAGGGCGTGCATTGGTTGACATATTATCCCTTTGCCGTATGAGTTTTTCAGTTTGAGTTTGAACTTGCGCAGCGTACATTGGCAGCCTTCTTTTACTTATCTTTGGTGGGTCACTGACGTAGAAGCAGAACAATGCGCATGGACAATCATCGCCCGAACCGAAAACTTTTCAGTCAAATTTGAGCACACAGTTCAGCGGAGCACCGTTGCGAGCTTGCAGGGAGCGCCTGTAAAATCTTCTAGTTTTGAGATCATGTCAACGGTACATGTCCTCCCCCAAATGTGGTATCTTCGCTAACAGAGCCAGGCTTCGGCCCCTATTCTCCAACTGCTAAAGCGTGGAGACAGCTACTTTGTCAGTTCTGGCACTGGGAAGTTACTCCCAGCCTCACTGTCCGATCTTCTGGGCTCGTGGGCGGGGATTACCATGGTGTTGGAGGCTGGTTATTTCAGGGATATGCGATTCAGCCGGTCGTGCCCATTGAGTAATAGCCACCTGCATATCACTGGCGAAAAGACTTCTTCTCCTTGCACTGTTACACTCTCTTTTTTTGAATCACATTCCCAAAGCATAACGATCCCATCCGAAGCTCTGAATACGTGGCCTGGGCGGATCTTACGGTGGGAAAACAAAAGACTATCTTCCGGGGGGGGTTGCACATGTGATTGGAGGGTTGGTTTGGCTGTCATTATAAGCTTTGTGATTGGATTATGGACGAACTTGCGGAGGTGTATACATGAATGCTGCGGTTGGTGTCGGCGTTCTATATAATTTCTCAATTCTCTTGTCCTCCACAGTTTTTTCTTATTTGATTTCGTTTCCCCCTACAACCCTGGCCAACCTGTCCACACTGTTGGTTGGAGTTGGATTACATTATTTAGTACCTGCAGATGTAATCATTTGCCTCTTTCTGCTTCCTGTTCACCAGGTGTCTATCTTCGCGGGACAACCAGGCCCAGCGGGGTATAAATTCTTCCGTCTTCCTTTTTTCCTCCCCCACCGGAAAGCCCATGTATACAAACTTATTTCCCCATCGCCTTCTTCATTTGTGACCATTATGACATCCTACACAAATGGCGTCCTCGAAACTCCGGCGGAATCTGCGGACGGGATTGAGATAAACTACGACCCAAGACCGAGAGTCCGAATTACGAACATTGCGATCATCGACGCAGTGTCGGTGCCTGGCAGACATACACGCTCCTTAGATCAAGACCAACCTCCTGGTGCTATCTACCATGATCTTCTCTTGGCTAATACCCCGCATAATCAATCCCTCTCTGCAGCAATTCAAAAGATTCGAGACGCTCATTGGCGGTGGGTGGCTTTGAGCTAAGAAATGGAACCTGAGGATGCCAACATAGCACGCACTTGTAGTGAGGAATGATTAAGATGGGCAAACAGTTTACATAGTTTACATAGTTTACATAGTTTACATAGTTTACATTTCATACGTATGATATCTTGATGTGCATAGGTAAAATGTCATAGCTGACCATTCCTTGCACCAATCTAACTGCATTTGAATAAACAAACAACGCATGACCCATAGCTAGCTTAAGTAACAAGCAATGATGGTCTCTGCCTGAAACGACCAGATCATCCTGTCGCCAGTATTCCAGTTCAATTTCTACCGATTATTTTTCTAACTGATTGAATTATTAGCATTCACAGTATGTCACCAAATTTGAGTTAATAAAGGTGCTAAGAATATTCTTCCCACAAGGCTCGCTGTTTTAATCCATTAAAAAAATGATGTGTATAGTCTTAATTCGCCAAAGTGTATACATAGAGGGAAGCCGCCCCCTAAACATTCGCAAATTGGAAGCCACGCTATCTAGGAATGTTCTTTTCATTGTGTATCTAACACCTTTTCAGATGGACAACATACAAAATTCGACCCTCAGATAGGAAATTACGGTACAGGAAGTTTACCAAACTCTGATATTCCTCTTGGAAGCTGTTTATCGAATCTACTTGAAAACCCGGCAATGGTATAAAAATGGTTGATCGTCCCAACTTCTATACTACCTACTATCTCCCTACGCTCCCTTGTGCACTTTATCAAGCCACAGAGATCCTGTGCGCCTTCCCAAGAAGATGCCAGGTTAGTCTACCCAGAGTGTTTTTAACTCAGAGACCTGCTAATTTTTTTCATCCAGATCAATCCTCACTACAACCGGCACCGCCGGGGAACCCGCGCAAGCGGAGAAGCGCGGACAACCTTTCTAGTCAGACGAAAAAGATCTTGCCAACTCCGCCGAAGGGCGCATCTCTGTCAGATGCCGTGCAAGCAGCACCCACCCAGGGGGGTTCCACTCGCGAGGGTATCCCCACCGACAACATCCTCAGCGTCGACAATATGGCTAAGACGGCAGTAGATACTGGGAGTATTTTTGAGCCTTCTTTATTTTTTACACACGACGCAACCATTGTCGCATTGGAGTCTATTGTACGTTGTTGGGCTCCCACCAGCGGTTTGATCCTGACGGAAGAGCTAGAGCGCTGGTACAAGGGGCTCTCAGGCGATGAAATAACAGCACTTGCTACCCTCGCGTGGCATTTTGGCCCGGATGAAGTTGGACTCGGCGAACTCTGCTCATTCATATCTTCTCTTCCGGATGATGCTGATGGGCTCAAAAACATTTGGGCCAGGAACAGTTTTCGTCAAGGCTGGAATTTCAAGACTTCTGCAGAATTCGAGTCTATGCTTCTCACTGTGAAGGTATGTGTAGGCCAAGTACGCGATGAATAGCTAGCTAATCGAAGACAAGGAAAATATCAAACAACAGGCTTTTCAGCATCCTGCTTTCACTGAGATTGCGGCACAAAGCCACGGAGTTCAGAAAGTGGTTGAGTCGGATTTACAAAAATGGCTGGATGATTTTCATATGTTGTAAGAGGGAGAAGCCAGCCAATGAGAGATGTAAATAATTTGTGCTTCCTAATGCTCTCCTTTCTGTGTGGTGGATTCGGGCGAAGGTGGATTTTCTCTCTCGCGCGCTGAGAATTTTGTTGATCTAAGCTGTAGTCCTCAAATGCCCGCTTCCAAGGAGAGTTTCACAAGGGGAATTAGCGTTGCAGAAACTTAACTTGCTGGGCTTAGATGGCATATAACCGCTTTGTGGGAAGACTATGGACATATACTGCAGATCGGGTATACGTGCTCACTATGTCATCAATTGCAAGATGCTAAGCTTCGTCAAGGGGTAGAGAAACTAAAGGAAAAGATGCTTGATTTACAAGTTGTTTGTGAAGAAAGGAAGGAGCAACTGGAGGAAGACCTGTTCCATGGTGCAGATTAATGTGTTTTATCAATAAAAATCTCAACTCATCCAAAACGATCCCGAATCTCCAGGCACACCCAGAGCGATTAGGTCGTTGCTTGGTGGAAAATGTAAATGATTGGTGTCATACCGTACATAAGCAAATGCCGTCAGCCCTCCTGCACCTTCGTGGCTTATTGGGTATGGATGGCCATGCACATATTGATCCCCAGTTGGGTTGGGTGAAGCGAAGATCCGAACCGTTTGGTTCCGTGCTAACAAATTCCAGGGGCTCAATCAGAGTCGGGCAGGAAGCAGTCAAGGCTTGCTTGCACTCTGGAACTTGTTGTGTCTCTTGCTAGATTCCATAAAGAGAGGCCTTGCACCCACCCTTCTCCCATCTCTTATTCTCTACATACGTCGGAAACGACGCTAGCCGGCATGGGATCACAGAATCCCAATCTCAACCATCTCCTTGGGCCCCGTTCCAAAAGACTTTTCAGGTGTTTTCTAGTTTTAACCCTTCCTTTTATCTTGCTTGGCGTTGCCTTTTGGCCAGTTGCAATAGCCGCGGTGTGGTTACCTGTCCAGTTGGCCAAATTATTTCTTCGACGACTTCAGCACACGAACCGTTTTTGACCCTGTTTCAGTGAACCAGTCTCTATCTACCGGTCAGACACGCTATTCTTTGCCGGGTGGCGAGTTGCAGAGAATGGATGTCCGATTTCTGTTGAATCCTCCAGATGAGGGAGAGAGGACGGTGATCGCTGCTGCTGCATTAACAGAGTTGAGGTACAGGCCTCAGCCTCTGTTCCAGAGCCAGGTCAATTTTCCGCAAAGGGTAAGGCCAAGAAGCTTCGATGCTAGATAAATGGAAGTACTAATCGGAATATGAAGGAAAATATCACCAGACTGCCCGTTGAACTGAAACGGCAGATTGTGGGCCACCTGAACACGAAAGACATCACACATCTAGCCCGTACCTGCAAATCCTTCCGCCTCTCGATCGAGCCATGTCTTTATGAGACAGTGAACTTGGATGCCTTCAAGAAGCCATATCTGCATGTGTTAAAATTGTCGGCAATGATCAATAAAGATTCAACCCTGGCTGGACACATCAAAACGCTCGAGGTCGGTGATCTGAGAAAAGAGGATACCAGACGGGTGGACGAATTGGACGAATTGGTGAAAACAGCGGGATGGGAGACCAGCCCATCAGCGGATGAAAGCATCGCACGCTTGCTATCTCAATTGGGCAGCCTTAGGTCATTTTGCCTTAACCACCTTCATGGCGAGGTGCATCTAGCCACCTTTAACTTTGCGCCGAACATAGCACCACCAATGTCATATCAGGTTTGAAATCAAGGCATTATCTTGCCACTTGCATCATACTACGCCATCTACATCATAGCAAGTTCGATCTGCTTACAATACTGCGTGTATATAGCTAGCAGCTGGTCCAACCTTCTAGGGACCAGCGGATCATTCTGTTATAATCTGACCCCTACGTTCTACACCCTCAATACCTAACTACTTGATCCGAATCCTCTCCGATATATCACTGTATTATCTCCTACTGCTTGATCCTCGTAGAGTCCTAAGGACCAACCGAAATATAAGCAGCCATTTCCAACATCGCTGCTTACAGCATTGTATGTAGAGGATATGAAGAATCATTATTTTGAAGAAAACATATGAGAAAGAAAATAGAAAAAATAGAGAAGAATTCTACGCGTAACAGTATAGAGATGAAAATAGGGGTAAATGGGTGCATTCAAATATCATGTGACACTATAACTACTACTAACTACTATGAGTTAAACTACTTTTGGACTAGTGAATATTGATTAGAAGTCTCAAACTTCTTGCGAGGCACTGTAACATCTGGTTGGAATACAACGACCGATAGCAACGACCGATAGCTACTTGCACGCCAAACGCTCATGGATTTGGATCTATGGGAGGTAAGCTACTTCTCGACAGTATAACCTCACCTGTTGGGTAATTTACCTTCCGTTCCACAACCTAAATCCTCTCTGCTACCGCCAACCATTTTTCGCCTCGACTCCCATGAAGCTATCCTATCCCTGAACCCGACAACCTTGTGGTGCAATGCTCCCACTCCCCGGTGCGCCATCTTCCTCGTGGCCTTACTTCTACGGACGGCTTCAAGCCCTATTCAATGGTGCAGATACAAGAGTGTGTATCGCTTTCTGTTTTTTTGGTGAGTGAGAATAGCTATTCTCCCGACGACCGACGACCGAGAAAGCTTGCTTGCCCCGGGCAACAACAACACCGACAATAACAACATAGGCAGCCAACCTACTAACCCCCTCAACAACAACAGGGCTAATAAATAATGTCCTCTACGTAATTATTCTTTCCGCGGCACTTGACCTCGTCGGCCCCAACGTCCCCAAAGCCGCCGTCCTCCTCGCTGACGTCGTCCCCTCGTTCTTCACAAAACTATGCGCGCCCTACTTCATCCACACCGTCCCATATTCCGTCCGCATCCTGATATTCGTCACCCTATCCGCCGGCGGTATGCTCCTTATCTCTCTCTCGCCGGCCTACGTACCGAATTCCCCAGCAGGCAACTCCATCACAACCAAAATGCTTGGCGTAATTCTCGCCAGCTTTTCAAGCGGGGGCGGCGAGCTGAGCTTTTTGGGCCTGACTCATTTTTACGGACCGTTCAGTCTGGCAGCGTGGGGAAGCGGGACTGGCGCGGCTGGGCTGGTGGGTGCGGGGGCTTACGCGATGGCAACCACGACGTTTGGGTTTGGTGTGGGAACCACGCTCTTGTTTTCGGCGGGGTTGCCGTTGATCATGTTGTTGAGCTTCTTCGCGATTCTCCCCCGGGGCCCGTTGAGGTGTGTCGCGAAGCTGGATGACTACGAGCAAGTCGACGCGGAAGGTGAGGTGGATGAACACGCCGTTTTTGGGAGGAGTCGGGCACAGCGGAGAGGGCTGGACGAGGGCGAAAATGAGACGGATGGGCTGCTAGGACGTGATTTGGCGGACGCGCGGGAGGATGGCAAGGCGACAGCTAGCCGGGGTGATCTGTCCTGGTCACGATTCAGAGCGGATTTGAAAAAGGCTCAAGCTCTATTCTTTCCATTGTAAGTCTCTCCCAAACGCTTCTCAAATGGGGGGAGGCAGGCTCCCTCTTGGGAGTGTCGGCCGACCCGCTCCCCCAAATCGAAATAACTTCATTTCTAACTCAAACTTCTCGCTAAATCTACTCAATCTATGTAGCATGCTCCCCCTTCTCCTGGTATACATCGCCGAATACACGATAAATCAAGGCGTTGCCCCAACACTCCTCTTCCCCCTGAAAGAAACACCCTTCAAGCACTTCCGCGCCTTCTACCCAGCCTACAACGCCATCTACCAAACCGGCGTTTTCATCTCGCGCTCCTCCACGCCCTTCATCCGCGTCCACAATCTCTATCTGCCCTCCTTCCTCCAGGTGATTAACCTGAGCATCCTCATCCTCCATGCGCTGTTCAATTTCATCCCCAGCGTGTATATAATATTCCTCATCGTTTTCTGGGAAGGTCTGCTGGGCGGGCTGGTGTACGTGAATACATTCGCGGAGATCTCGGACCGGGTCCCAAAGGACGACCGGGAGTTTTCCCTGGGAGCGACGACGGTGAGTGACTCCGCAGGCATCTGTGTGGCAGGGCTACTGGGGATGGTGGTGGAGGTCTGCCTTTGTGATTGGCAGGTGGATCGGGGAAGGAATTACTGCAGGAAACTATAGCGTAGCATTTGGATTGTGGGGGGCTTATGATCTGACCATTGTTTGGCATCTCTTTTCTTTTGTGTTTGTGTTTGTGTTTCTTTTGTGTTTTGTATTTATTTTATATTCTTGGATTTTGCTCTCATTTGTGATTCCCATTGTTGGTAGATAGCGTTTCTTCTGTTTCTTCTGTTGTTCCTATTACTCGGAGCAGGGTTTTGCCGTGAGGACACAGTACTACACCCCGCACACACCGAACTGCATCTCTGTACAGTACTAGTAGCTATAGCTATCTGACTGGCGCCTTTTTGAAACCCGGTCAAATTTTCCTTTCGCAGCTGATGCAACGGCGGGCTTATTATTCTCCTGCTGGTCACAAGCCTGGAGAAGTCGGACGGCGTGCAGGCCTCAGCCAATCACAGGGCCGTGTATCGCGAGCGTATCGCGGGTGTATCGCGGTAATTTTTCACATGCAAAACACACTGCATTCCCGATGACGATGTTGTTTTGTGTGTGTCTCGCAACTTTTCCGCCGGCGATAGGCGATTCATTGATTCTGCGGATCGAGGCCACGATTGAGCATAGCATGAACTTTTGATCGCTTGCATTTTGGCTTTTTTTTTTTTTTTTTTTTTTTTCTCTTTTTTTCTCTTCCTATTTTAATTCAGTAGCGAGGCAAATTGTTCTTGCGGCAGGGCAACGTTCTTAGGTTGAAATTTGAAACCTTCCCTTTCGTCACAGAAACCTTTTCCGACTTATCCTCAGTCCTAGTACTGATATGCGCTGTTCACACCTCCGATTCTTTTCTTTTCTTTTTTTATCTAAATAAATATTGACCCGTTCTGGTTCGGTGGTGGTCGGTAATTCCGGATTTGTGTCCATTTCGGCGCTCTGGGTGCAACTTAGCAGAGTTAGCAGTTTACAGGTTGCGGCAGTCAGACGGCGCAAAACGCTGGAATAAGCCTTCTTTGTCGTTACGGGATCCTTCTGACGGACATCTTGTTCTCTTTCGTCGCTGCTGTTTCTTCCTGGGGGGGGGGGCGCAAAAATTAGGGGGTTATCACAGAATATAGAATATACGGGTTCCTTTGCCTTGACGAGATCGGAGAAGGCCAAGATGATAGGTGCGGTTTGCTGCTTTCATCCTATTGTCTTGTCGAAATTCTCAATTCTGGTACGTATCCATGACTAACACAGCCGTTGATAGATCATGTCCTGGGGAGGCCGTCGACCCAGTTTCGCAAGATACAGGTCTTCGCTGTTGTGTCGTTTTGGTCCTTATATCTCTTACGGTGAGTGTTGATGGCATTTCCCTAAATTCGCGGTTGTTCAGCCCTGGGCTCCAGAGCAGGCTGCCAATGGCCGTCTTCCAAACACAAGGAAACAGGGATACAGACTGACAGATATCATGTCATTGCAGGGGCAACAAACATGGTCCACCGGGCATTCGCCTCCTATCTTCCCGCTTGTACAAGCGAGTCACTCCCTGGCAGGCCACCGTCGTGACCTTTCTGTGGTTGTATGTATCACGGAATTTTGCCAAGTTAACGGGCCTCGAGTCTCCAGAGCCGCTCGCGAATCTATATTCCCGATCCTACTTCCGTGCCACTTGGGTAACCACGGCGCTGGATGCCGGGTTCTGGACGGCCATGAATATCAAAAGAAGGTGGCTGCGGGATATAGCGTCTATCGTCTTCTCAATTTACTATCTCATTGCCGCGGAGCATGCAGATGAAAAGGTTCGGAAGGTTAGGGCTGTGTTGACGGTGGAGCACCTGCGAGTGTCGTGGAATAAGGCTACGACACCGTACCTGTCGTTCCTCGGAAAGCTTATGCGCCCGCGCTTAATGGGCTATGCGCCAGTTCAGCTTCGGATTCCGAGGCCGAAAGAATCGTCGTACAGGGATCCGTGCATTGCATGGCTCTATTATAACGGCCCGCTTAGTACGCTGAAGAATCATACTAATATCGTTCTGGATATCCCCGGTGGCGGGTTTGTGGCCATGGGCCCGCGGATGAGTGATGACAAGCTCCTAGCCTGGGCCGCTAGGACGGGCGTGCCGGTCCTGAGCTTGGATTACAAGAAGGCGCCTGAATATCCATATCCGTACGCCCTGAATGAGTGCTACGACGTTTACCACACCATCGTCAGTAGTCGTGGCCGTTGCATCGGGCTAAGTGGTAAAGTTAGTCCTAAAATTGTCATTACGGGTGATAGCGCTGGCGGCAACTTGGCTGCTGGCGTCACACTGATGGTTCTCCAGTCAGGGAGCACGGATTCACGGAAAAGGCGCGGAGAGAACTCGCTGCCCCCTCCTGTTGGCCTTGTGCTCATTTATCCGTCATTAGATATGAACATAGGTAGCTGGATGACGGATGAGGAGATGTCCTTAATTCGGGAGCGGGGAATGCGAGAGACGAATTGCAATGTCCTCCGAAAGAAAAGTGAGGATTATCGCAAGTTAGCCTCCGCTTCCTCCCAAGTATCAACCCTCCGCGACGACTCCCTAGAACACCCGGTCATCCACGACTATTTCGCCCAGCAGCACGCCGGGGTAATTCATGAAGAACATGAGCCAGTGATTGACACCGAAAGCATCGACAAACCCGTTCCAGGAAACACTGCCTCCCAAGTCGTGGCCACAGCTGACAAGCACCCCGGGCAGATCGAAACACGCCTCGCTGTCTCCTCCATGATTTCCTACTTTAACGATCGAATCCTATCTCCCGAGATGATGCGTGCTACCATAATCCTCTACATCGGCCCATACAACCGTCCAGACTTCAGCTCAGACTTCCTCCTCTCCCCGCTCCTTGCACCGGAAGCGCTTCTGGCACGCTTTCCCAAAACCTACTTCTTAACAGGGGAACGAGACCCGCTGGTCGACGACACGGTGATTTTCGCAGGGAGAATCCGCCAGGCGAAACTGCGTCGATTCCGCGAACGACAGGAGCTGGGACTTGAGAGATCCATGGGAACATTCGACGAAAAAGCGCACGTGGAAGTGTCTCTGATCCCAGGCATTTCGCATGGATTTCTGCAGTTCCCCGCCTTGTTTCCCGAAGGGTGGAGGCAGATTTTCCGCTGCTCGCGATGGATTAAGAAATTGTTTGCACATGTCGCCGAAGGCGGCACTGTGGTCGAAGGAGACCTTACGGCGTCATCCATCATGTCTCGTCGGCGACAAGGGAATGGCAGCTCAGAGACCTTCAGAAGGGTCAACTCCGTATCGTCAACGACATTGGTAATGTCGGGAAAACCAGGAACTACCCGAAAAGGCACAGGGGATAATACTGGATCACAGGATCAGAATCGAGGGTTGACGGGGGACTCATCGGGCGACGAAGATAGGCCGTTGGAAATGACCAGGCTGAACATGAGCAAGCGGCCACCAGTTTCCACAGGCACTTCTCGATACTCCTTGCGCTCCTCACCGTCCTCCGCACGATCAACAGCGGATGGTTCCCAATTACGACCAAAAGCCTACACACCAACGTACCTAGAAACCTCAACGGGTTCTCTTGAACCATCCTCTTACCTCTCCCTAAGCCCCGTCGCTCTCCCGGATGGAGGAACTGGTTCTCATAAGACAACACCCAGCCACTCCCCTGTACCTCCAAACGACTCTGGGAGGCACAAGCAATCCCCACAGCAAAACGGGGACATAGCACAGCCAAGCCCCACCTTTAAGTTTCCCCAGCTCAGCACCAGTAATGGAAACCGTGCACGAAGCAGTAGCTATAATTACAACTCAACCCATCGCGAAAAGAACGACTTCGCTGAAAATGAAGACGTTGTCCATTCGTGGCGCAAGCATATGACGAAAATGTCTCGGCGCCGCGACGAGAGCCTGACAAGCTTGCCCAGCGAAGAGGATTTGTTGGGCAGGCGGATGAACGGGTTGGCGGGCGGGCTGTTGGGTATGGGAGAGGGGGTGAGGACGCCATAGGAGGCTTTCTGAGTGAGTATGGAGTACGGAGTAGTTAACTAACTAATGGGTTAGTTAAATAGTCGTTATGCGAATGTAATCTAACGCGCTAGGCGTTTGATTCTCTCGTTGTCATTGGTGGGGTGGTTTTCTTCGTTGGCTTGTTGAGTAACTAACCATCTACTTGACTTGTTTGTATGTATGAGAACATCAGTTGGCATGTACGGTAGTTAGGTTTGCCTGTGTATTAGCTGTATTTACTTGTGCATTGCTATATGAACTCGGGGAAATAGAATAGAATACATATGCGAGCCATTATTAAGAATGAGAAATTAAAATCATGTTCAGTAGGTAATTTGGGACTCTCCTAATGTCCCATCGCAGGCTATCGGCACCAATACAGGAGTGTTTTTGGACCGAGTTTTTCGCTAGGCAGAACCAAGAGAAGGGAGAATTCGTTGATGTGAAACTGTCGTCTAAATCGGAGTTTCATTCATATCTAGTTTTAATGTCACAATGTAAATATTTCTAGGTAAAGTCTCAACTACCACAGCAAGTGTAATTCTGTACGTGGTGCCGTAGGCCTTTAGGATGTCAACGGGCTGCCATCCAGGCCAATTCAAGCCTGGAATTGCCCCGTACTATTAGAAACCATTGGATGATATAGTAGATGGCTCTGATACGACTCAACAGGAAGATAGGAAGTAGGCACGCGAGAAGGGGAGAGAATATTAAAAAAAATAACTAGCCCAAGAGTCTATATAGTTTTAAAACAAACAATAGAAGAGCCCTTCTTGTGTATCCCGAAAAAATGAAAAAAGGAAAACACCCCCTTCAAGCAGTCCGGGCAAATACATGCTCCATCGCTTCTCCCAAGATAGACAACCCTTCCCTAATTTCCTCATCTGTGATAATCAGCGGCGGCACAAATCTCAAACATCCGTCACCAGCCGTAATGACAAGCAATCCCCTCTCCCTAGCCTCATTCGTGATGTCTCCTACAATTCCCTTATATTTCTCTGTAAGCTGCAACCCCAGCAACAACCCGCACCCACGAATATCCTCAACAGCATCTGGGAATCGTTTCCGCAAATGCTCGAGTCCTGACCGGAATGTCGTGGAGCGCGAGCGTACGGAAGACTGTAAAGCGCTCGACGCCAGGCGGGTGAGCACGTGCTGTCCTATGCGACAGGCAAACGGGTTCCCGCCGAACGTTGTGCCGTGGTCGCCTACTCTGATGTGCTGACTGACTTTATCGGAGATGATGGTGGCACCGATGGGGATGCCGTTGCCGAGCGCCTTGGCTGTAGTGAGGATATCCGGATGGGCGGCGGGTGAGTCATCCTTTGGTTCGAGGGTGGGGTGAGCGTGCGCCCAAAGGGAGCCGGTGCGGGAAAGGCCGCACTGGATTTCATCGAAGATGAGGACGGCGCCGACTTCGTCGCAGCGTGCACGAAGGGCGCTGAGGAATTCAGGTGTCGCGGTGTGCACACCGCCTTCGCCCTGGATAGGCTCTACGATGACACCGCAGGTTTTCTCGGTTATGAGGGTTTGGAGTTGGGCGATGTCGTTGTATGTGCCGTACTTGAAGCCGGGGACCATGGGCGCGAAAGGGGCTTGGTATTTGGGGTTTGGGGTGGCGGATAGAGCGCCGTAGGTGCGGCCGTGGAAGGAATTGAAAAAAGAGACGAACTCGTGTTTGGCACCGGAAGGGTCGAGGCTGTGACCGACCTTCCGGGAAAATTTGATGGCTGCTTCGTTTGCTTCAGTGCCGGAGTTGCAGATGAATGCTTGCTTCGCGCCACGCATGGCGCCAGACTCAACGGTGTAGGTGACAAGGAGCTGGCTGAGGGTTCCCGTCCATTTGTTGTGGAAAAGATTGGATGAATGGATCAACATCCTGGACTAGATAGATATGTCAATCTTTTAAGCGCAGTTTTGAGTGTCAATCAGGGTATGTACTAACTTGTTGTGACACGATCTCGGCCACTCCGGGGTCAGAATGGCCTAGAGACGTAACGGCAATACCAGCTGTAAAGTCTAGATATTTTCGTTGCTCGATGTCCCATAGATAACACCCTTTACCTGAGTCTATTACGGGAGGTGGTCGCACATAGGTTGGGACCATGAAAGGGGCTCGCTGTGCTACGAAAGCTGCGGAGGGAGAGTCCAGCGTTGGATCAATTTGATGCGCAGTTTGGTTCATACTCTACCACACGCCTGTCAGCCCAATGTTCTGTAGAATGGAAAAACATATCAAAATAGAATTACCTGGGCCGTCCCCGCCCCTGACCTCGTCGACGCATACCTCAATTGATGGTGTGACTCAGAGTCCGTAAATGATCGAGGCGATCGAGCCCATGGCCGGATGCCGCGTGCAGCGGAGCGGAGGGCCATATTACCGAGTTGGGCAATGCGGATATTTGCACAGTCCAACTCTACGTGCCAACCCGGCGCAGGTTGAAGGTCGATTGGTGGTGGTTGTGAGAGAGGAGCTGCGAAATAAACCAAACCAATAAATAAATTCTTTGGGGGAAATCGAAAATCTTATCTGATAGGATCAAAGATATTCCGCCGAGTTAGTTACACCTCGGCCCGCGAAGTCAGCATAAAAAGCTTCTGACCGCCGGAGCAGAATACTAGTATGATCTCACTCTTTATTGATAATTATTGCAGTTGTTAGTTATCCGTTGTCCCTATCACTGCTGCGTCTGACGATCAAATTACTATGGTTCCATTAGCCGCGCGCACCATGGTTTTCCCCTCCACCTTTCGGTGTCTCCGACCTACTCACACCCTTCTCCGCAACCCCTACGACCCTTCCTTCGCCACTCGAACCTTCTCAACCACTGTCCAAGCCAAAGGCGATAATAATGCTAACAGCCAATTCGGAAATGCGCCCTCTCCACCCAGACTCCCTAAAGAAGAACAAGAGATCTTCGAGAACCTCCAAAAACAATCAACTGGCGCCTTCAGCACCCCTCGAACGGCTCTGGAAATCAATCAGTCCCCCCAGTCGAGAGATTCATCCACAGCCAATCCACGAATCGAGGCTACCGGTGCTGGCGAGGAGCTGCATCCAGATCTCTTCCGTGGGGCAAAACCGGAGTTTGAAGGGGAGACAAACCCCAAGACCGGTGAGGTTGGCGGTCCGAAGAACGAGCCGTTGAAATGGGGTGCGCGCGGAGATTGGAGTTTTAATGGGAGGGTTACGGATTTTTGAACATGCGTCTTGGAAAAAAGAAAAAGAGCAGAAAAGAGAAGAGAATAGAAGAAAATATGAGTGACGCGTATATAAATAAAACGAAAGGCAGGCCATGATCGCCTTTTGGCTTGTTGGCAATGCTCGGGGATCCTAAGAAAATTTTTAGCCAACGAGCGGGCGAGGCTCTGGATGATTATGAAGCTCGCTTTGAGACAGCTGTTCGCTATATATGTTGCTGAGATGCTGATGGACTGGTGTCAAGAGGCAACCTTTACCGAGGAACTTGGTTGTATAACGCGCAGCTACCGCAGGTTCGAGATCAAAACCAATTGCGCGCGAGCGAATATGAGCTTCCACTCCGACATCGTTCCGTAGACATTTCGAACCTCTTCAACGCGAAGTTTCCCCTAATTTACTATCCTCCGCGGGTCCACGACGTGGTGAGATCCTTTCCCTCGTACTCTATTTTCACGATCGAATCTCGAAGTATGTTCTAAGGATATGGGAACTGATTGAGATCCATGTTTTAAAAATTCATGTACAATATACGATTTCCTCTGTTGCTCTTTGTCTGTATTTATATATTTATATTAAATTATCTATAGAGAATAGCCACTATTGGTGAGAAACTAATAAGCTTACTAGTCTGTTCATAGCTCATAGAGTGTCTAATTTGCATACAGCCATGGCGCTGTAGGTAACAAATGAAATTGCTATTCGAACTTTACATGCATAGTAGATTTACAATATGTGAAAACACCAGGACAAAGAGCAAAAGAGAGAAAAATAAAACTAGAACAGAAGAACAGAAGAAAAGAAAACAATACTACCGCTCCACACTCGCATGCCGATAAGGTTTTGGCTCCAGGAGAAGGCATAGGGGCACCAAATAAAAAACAGCCGATGTTTGGGGACGGGAGTCGTGATTGATGATCCATTGGCCTAGGTATCTAGGAAGTATGAAAGGGCTAATCTCAAAGCGCTCAAAAGATAGAATAAGAAAGGGAGCAACCGTGGATATAAATCCAGATATTGTGTTAGCCCTGAAGTCGAGCTACAGTGGCCTTCCCCGCTCTGCTATCATTCGACCTGCCTAGTTCGTTACTAATCCAGGCGCCAATTTTCGAAATTTCCTCCAGGTTGACTCCCGTCCGCATTCCGAGACTGTGGAGAGTGTGAATGAGATCCTCCGTGGACACATTTCCAGTAGCCCCCTTCGAGTAAGGACAGCCTCCAAGCCCACCCACGCTGCTGTCGAAAATGCGGATACCATGTTCCAGGCCCACAATGGTGTTTACGAGCGCTTGGCCATACGTGTCGTGGAAATGGAGCGCGAGATCCGTATTGGCAATGCCAGCGGAGGTAAGGGTTTGTAACAATTTTAATGTCCGAGGTGCAGTGCCCATTCCCGTAGTGTCAGCGACGGAAACTTCGTCTGCGCCCATTTCGAGTAGAGTAGCTGTTATTTCAGCAACCTTGTGAGGAGAGACATCAGGACCTTCATAGGGGCATCCAAGCGCCACGGATACATATCCGCGCACGCGAATATTTTTCTCCTTGGCAAGAGCTACTATGGGCCGAATGCGTTCGAGGGACTCTTCAATAGTGCAGTTAGTGTTCGCTTTCGAGAATGCTTCTGTTGCAGCGGCAAACAGGGAAATCTCAGTGGTGGGCTTTGGAAGCGTGTTGGAGTCGGAAGATTCAGAGGCTGGTGGACTGTCATTGTCCATTATGTTAACTAGATTTTGAAGCCCCTTGATATTGGGAACTAGGTAGTTATATGCGATCGAGTGAGATGACTTGGGAGGCGTTTTGAGAAGATATGATAGGATTTCTGGGGTACTAGCCATCTACAATTGAGTGGAAAGATATGAGTGAGTAAATTCAAAATGTAGGTAGGCATACGGACAATTCTACGAACCTGTGGCACCCACTTCTCTGGAACAAACGAGCCGGCCTCAATCGTGGTCAATCCCGTCTTCGCTAATCTTTCGATGAGGTCCAATTTTGTGGTTAAAGGGATTGCTTTCTTCTCATTCTGTAACCCATCCCGGGGACCGACTTCGACGATCCGAACATGGTCTCCGGCAAAGCTTGTTTTCGCAGAAAAAAGGCGGGCTGGTCTATGGTGGCGGAATACCTGGCAGATTCTAGAGCTAGATCTTGCGGAGAACATTATTGAACACTGATAAGGAGTGTCTATTACTATCACGGAGTAAATTGAAGTTGTTGATGGTTTGCTTTCCAATTACCGCGCGGGGAAGGAAGCTCGGCCAATAAAAAGCTTTTATTTGATGAATTATGTCATCATCGGTCCCGCCAAAAAAAATAATTGTCAGATTAGAATACCATGCATTTTACGTTGCCGATAATATTCATTCCCGGGTTTATTTAGTGATTTGATATAATAGTTTTATCATTCCTCAAAGCTTCTTCTATAGTAAAGAAGGCTTTTCACCACTTTTTTTCCTTGTATTGCTATTCCGCTTTGAGGGTACGTAACAGATATAAATTTTGTCTCATTGAATGAAGATAGATAGCAGCACAATGCACTTCTTAGCAGTAGCGTGCGAATCCATAAAATTAGATTCAATAGCGATGCGCTGTGTTGATGAACAGGAGATGGTTGATCTGATAAATCCATAGTCGGAGGGCTAAATATAAAATCAGAAGGTTATATGGGAAAGGAACACCTTCTGAGTTTCTAAGGAAACATAGTAGTTTCTCTGATCCACTGCACATTCTACACTAGAGTTGGTGGTAGAGTGCCCACCCTCAAGCAACACCCGCCCCCGGCTCTCTCCGCTTCTCCTTTCGATTCCCCGTTGCCGCCACCGTCAGCCACTGTAGAGCCCTACTCGAAGCCAGATGAAGGAGACTCGGCAGGTGGCTTTTGTTTATACCGAAACTTCGAAGTCCCATCTTCATGAACATGCCCAGTCCCTACCCTCTTTCCGTTTTCATCGGAAAACTTGATAGAGATAACATGCAACGGGCCCGCTGGATCATCGTGCGATTTGTGAAGTTCCGTTCCTTGGATAGAGGCTTGCTTGATGCGAGGATCCTACCATAAATTAGCCTGGTCCGGACATGGGGGAGGAGTGAATGTTGACTTACTCGTGCCTCCTGTTCGTGGCAGTAACAAGAGTCCTATGCGTCGAGTTTTTGAAATTGCTTAATTTGACTTTGCCAATGTAGCTGATGAAACGACGAATGATAAGAGACATGATGATACGGCCAATGTTGACGGGTGGTAATTTGTAAACTTGAATAACACCTCTACATTATAAGGAGCTCGATGGGGATTTGGCCTGAGTTCGCTGGTGCCGTTGAGGAGCCATTCCCATCCATATATATATGTATTGCGTGTTTCATTTGTAAAGCGCAAGTTATTTGCGATCCTAAACATAGAAGTCTAGTCAGTTCACTATTGTAGGCGCTGCAAAGATCGGGCGCTTAAATATCATACTAGTGTCAAAGGATCATAATTCGTTCCAGGGATGCCAGCATCGGCGGTAAAAGGGAGAATCAACGGGTCAGAAATCGACTTCAAACGATATTCCTATATTAAGTTGATTGGTAGTCATCGTTTTGCAAAGTCCTTGGCCGAAACGTCAGGTCAGAGCAACCATGGGTCTTCAAGTAATTGGGCCGCTGTTTTGCGTTCCTCTGGCAGCCACTTGAGCATGGATTTGAGGAATTGAATAAATGATTCTTTTTCTTGTCCAGAGAGTCGCTTCTCTATGCTCTCCAGGGAGATTGAGGGTATGGCTGTATCCTTGTGGGCAATCCAAGCGCCTAGGGGTTCATCAGTTCAAAACCAGGCAAATACCAATGAAAATCCGCCGACTTGAAAATAGGGCGCTTACCATTTGAGTCAAAACATTGGTCTGTTGTCTCACTACGGTTCACAAAGTCGCTCGGTGGTGGCCCTATTAGAGCAGCCATACGCGCTATATGTTTGAAAGGGTCGTGGGAGCCTTTAGTATCGAATATGTCTCCAAACAAGTGCTCGCCTTCAAAGAGGTCCCAAACCTACTAAGTCGTAAGCGTCGTATACACGACCAGGGAAAGAGCGCAGCAATCGTTTTTGTTACCAAACATGCTACGTTCCAAATATCGACGGCGCTTCCCCAAGGCATTTCGAAGATAATCTCTGGCGCCCGGTAGATATGGGGTTGGACAAACGGGCCGGACTCCTGTGTCTTACCAATTCGCGCCTCCCCAAAATCACAGAGAATGGGAAGTCCGTAGCTATTGCCCTTAAGAGGCCGGAGAAATCTCCGGCTCCTGTAAATGGTACGGGACCGGTCAACTTGCTTCTGAGGGCTAGGATCCTTGGCTTCTGCTTTTGCGAAGTCCGCCAACATGGTGTCGTCTTCCAAAGTGAGCATCAAATTGTCCGTTTTTAGGTCTAGAAAACTGCGGTTAGCAATGGATTCTGTTCTGCAGGAGATATAGTGTAGAGTTTTACCAGTATGGATTATCCCAGCTTCATTATGCAAAAAGTCAAGAGCCAAAAGAAGTCGTTTAAGAGTCAACTTGAGCAGGGGCAGACCAAACGGCCTTGGATTTAATCTCATCATTTCAAGAAGTGTCATGTGCATTGATTGCAGTACTAGGCAGTGGTGTTTCCCTGCAGACCCTTGGAGGTCAAACGAATCATAGAGCTCGCGAATCAGCGACTGACCCGGATGAATAGAATCGACCTGGGACAAGTGCTCGTAAATCTTCAACTCGCGTTCAGTTGCCGTAGGAAATTCTGGTATCATTGTGGACACTTTCAATACCCTATATTTATTGTCCCTGAAAAAGGAGGCCTGTTAAATGGAGGGTTACCGGAGTGGATGGTATATTCAGGAATGCAACGTACTGAAGGTCCTGACAAAGCCAATTCGTTGAGTAAGCCCCATAACCAAGTTTTCCGGCGATCTGATATCTGGCATTATATACGTCCCCAATGTTGACCGCATAGTACTGCTCAGGTTTATAGTAAGGCAGAGTCTCTTCCTCGATAAGTGTGTCTCGTGGCAGACTAACAAAAGATGGGACGGTGGAGACATTCTTTGAGGATAATAGTTTTTGCAGGAGGGAGTTTCCCCACACACTAAAGCGTGACATCATGGCTACGTTGTAAGATCGGCCTACAATGTGCATTTCCCTCAATATAAAGAGAGTTGATGAGAGTATATCTAGGTATCAGCGACGTCTTGACATGCTCGTCTACCTTTTGTTGGACTTTAGTGTAAAAATCGCGCCGGAAACAAGCGCGAACAGATGTCACATGACCTTGCTAGAGGCGAGGAATATTTTGTTTGTTGGAGATTTGAAGGACGACATCGTCTTGACACAGTAGTTTTCAGAGAACATGAATCAATCCGCCTCGAATCATGTGTGGTGATACACTGGCCGATAGTATAAATCGAGGTTGAAAATATACCTCCGCCAGTCAACCTTGCCAGTGACCAAAAGCTCTGATCCGTGGTAATGTCTTAAATGGCGTAGGACCGTTCCCGCCCCGCGGCTAGGATTAATGTTTCAATGATAGAGATCTAATATGGGGATTGGGAGTGGAAGTCAAACAGGGATTTTGTGGCCGCGAGCTCATCCCAGATCGTCTGTTCCAACCTTCTGATGAAAAAGTCACTGATCAGGGCGAATAAACGCGCTGTCTCTTCTCTTCTCTTCTCTTTATTATATAGTTCAGAAAGCAGCAACATTGTGCTAAACCTGATCAGGATAACACTAAACCATGTAAGGAAATTCCCCACGATACAGTCTACCTAGGTAGAGACATCGCAGATTAGATATTAGAGGATCCTTCAAAGCTGCCCCATAGTTTGAAGTTAGATACTTGTAGACTTATATACATTTATGCTCCGCTTTCATAATTTTTTATTTCTGTGTTCTGGCTGACAAGAGAGCCCCGCCGACGGACAAACTGCTATCAACTTACCACCGATAAGACCATGAATCCTGCACGCCAGCCAAAGAAGAGGTTCGTGGGACGCAAGACCGCAGATGCTCAGGCGCAAAGCCAGAGGGATGGAGATTCTCAAACTTCCGACACAACTTCCCTTCAGCAAGGTATGTCCTTTATCGCCCGCCATGCGCTTGGGTTGGTAAACAACCCCCCCTAACATTATTCACAGCCCGGCCCCGGAGAGCTCCGCGAGCCTTAAACCAAATCCCAATTGAAATCCTAGAAGATGAAGATATAAAAGCTGCAATTTCTCTTCTTCCGCAGAACTACTCCTTCGAAATCCCTAAAACGATCCACAGAATAAGAACTTTAGGGGCAAAAAGAGTTGCCCTCCAAATGCCCGAAGGTCTCCTCCTCTTCGCAACCACAATATCTGATGTCCTCACCCAGTTCTGTCCTGGGATCGAAACCCTAATTATGGGCGATGTCACATATGGCGCTTGTTGTATAGACGATTACACGGCGCGTGCTCTAGGCTGTGACTTACTCGTCCATTACGCGCACAGCTGCCTCATCCCTGTCGACGTCACCACCATCAAAACCCTATATATCTTTGTCGAGATAAGCATCGATACACAGCACCTAATCGCCACGCTAGAGCGGAACTTCCCGAGTGGGAAAACCATCGCAGTCGTCGGCACAATCCAATTCAACGCCACCATCCACGGACTCAAGCCCACCCTGGAAAAGGCCGGCTACTCCATCCTCATCCCACAGATCACCCCGCTCAGCAAAGGTGAGATCCTAGGCTGTACCTCCCCCAAACTACCCTCAGACCAAGTCGACATCCTCCTCTACCTCGGCGACGGCCGCTTCCACCTCGAATCCGCCATGATCCACAACCCTTCCCTCCCCGCCTACCGCTACGACCCGTACTCGCGCACCCTCTCCCGCGAATCCTACAACCACGACGAAATGCTCACCTTGCGCCGCGACGCGATAGCCACCGCCAGAACCGCGCGGAAATGGGGCATCATCCTAGGCTCCCTGGGCAGGCAGGGCAACCCGCACACCATGGCCCGGATCGAGAAGGTGTTGCACGAGCGCGGGATACCGTTCGTGAATCTGCTGCTTAGTGAGATTTTCCCGGGGAAGCTGGCGTCGATGTCCGATGTGGAGTGCTGGGTGCAAATTGCGTGTCCGCGGTTGAGCATTGATTGGGGATATGTGTTTTCGCGGCCGTTGTTGTCACCTTATGAAGCGCTTGTGGCTCTTGGGGACAGGCAGGGGTGGGATGAGGGGAATGGTGGGGTCTATCCGATGGACTTTTATGCGAAAGATGGATTGGGAAGGACGAGGCCGGAGATGGCGGCGGAATGTACTGCTTGATTTTTGATTGTGTGGGTGGGATATATGGTTTGTTTATATTTTTTGGATGAATCTCTTTGGGAAAACACCTCCGTTTGAAGATTATTATTAGACAAACATATTGCCCAATGTACAGTACAAGAATACAGGCTTGTCGCTAATCATATAAAGAAAAGCAAATCCCTCCATTTAGGAGGCAGAAGCTCTCCCTCCCGTATCCATTACAGAACGATACTAAGCTCATCCTCACAAAAGATCCTTTCTAAGCAAGAACATTTTTTTGGTACCTTCATTCACTGTTCTCAGGAAGAGAAAAGAATAACAAAAGAAGAATATTAAATATTATTTACATTACAAATGTCGTTTCACTTCACTTCATCCGCGCTGTCCATATTAATATCACTTGCACTGCCCCTCCGCAGGGATAACATACTTTTACCACCAACATCATCGACAGCCCGCTCCGCCGCGCGCCACCGGGATACAGCCTTCTCCACATCATCATACATCTTCAGCGTGTCATTGATGATACCGCCCTCATCCATATCCGAAACCTGTGACCCCTCTCGAGAAGTCCAATTGCTCTGCATCGGGAAAGATGAACCAAAAGTCTTGTCCGGCGTTGGGTTAAACATCACCGCGTTCGCGAACATTCGAACAAGTTCCATCTCTAGTTGCGCTGAATTGACGATGCCCTTGGGAGGGATCAGCTCTGCGGTTCTTTTTAGTAACAAGCCGTTGGTTCTCGACGGGGTGCCATGTCCTTGGAGAGGGCCGGGAGACTCGACGTTTTCTCCACTTGGAGTATTTACAGCCTCTGTGGCGGCTGCCACTGCTTTGCTTCCCTGATGGATGGCGGATTTTATAGACTTGATATCTTGGGGCCGGTAAATAAGGTTCTTATAACCCGGGGCGTCCCGCTCCGTTAGTGGCTTCGCAAATATGGAGGCGTACTTATGCGATGCGACATCGTTCATGATTGGTGCACATGTTCGCGGGAAGTTGCGGGTAAACTGTACATATTGTGATGCTTGCCGTGAAGGTGGTTGAGTCATGTCTTCCCCTTCACTAGGCCCCCGCTTCCTTTTCCCTCTTCCCTTTGATTGGATTTCATCCGCTTGGATCTGGCTTGGGACCTTGAGCCGTCTCGATGTCCGTGGCTCCATTTCTGTATCATCTGAGATTCCAGCAGGAGTGCTCGGTATTTCACGCTTTATTTTTCGCTGAGAAACAGAGCCAGAATCAGTGATTGATTCATCGTCACGAGATACGTTGGATTGAGCACTACGGCTCCGGATTCGAGTAACGCGTATGGGAGAAGATCCTGCACTAGGATGGGCCCTGCCTCTACGTGCTGGCGTAGATTTCTTCTGGCGAGTGTTCCATGCCGGGCCGGAGTCGACGTCTACATGCACAGCTCGGGGTTCGGAGTGAATTTTGGATATCGATGGCGTTTCGCTCTCAAACGTTGGTGACGGTGCCCGTTCACTGATGGGGCTCACATCCTCCGGTCGAGGCCGTAATGGAGACCCAGGCGACTTGGATATGACAATCGGACTTGGCATTTTCCAAGGCGTGAGCGAACCAGAAGAGTCCACGGACAACCTAGGCGGTCTCTTGTTTAAGGCTGCTGAAAATGAAGGAGTGACGCTATTCAGTCCGTCAGGGCCACTAACTGGTGTTGCCGGAAGCGGCTCCATCGAGGTTGCCTTAACTCTAGCGTCATTTTCTATCTGCTGAGGTGACTCAAGCTCTCCTGCCCGCGATGGTTGATGTGAAGGCGTAGACGGATTTTGGAGGGTTTTGCCCACGTTTAGCTGGACATGGCCAAGTGACAGTGGAGACTTGCCCATAAGGTGGCTGTTTGAGGATGGCATGTTGGTATTGGGAGACAACTGCGTATGCCGGGATGATGGGCTTAGTTGTGGGGACCAAGGCTGTTGGTAATTTGCGCTTGGAGGCGCCAGTGTCATTTGAGCCTGGGGAGGGGAATATTGAGCAGGTTGGAAGGAGGTACGCTGTTGTTGCGGCCCACTTGTAGCAGTGGGCATAGGCTGTAATGGCGGTTGTGAGGCTTGAGAAGCAGCGGGTGTGGTTGAGGTAAAGACTTGACCTGCCACTCGCCCAGTTCCTACATGAGGAATTGTTGGAGTTTTCACCCCGGATTGACCTGCCTTAGACGTGACGTATTGCAAGCCACGGTCCGAGATTTGATCCTGAGAGGGAGTTATGGAAGCAGTTACATTTCCCAGGCTTGGGGCAGGGGAAAGAACTGGGATACTTTGAAGGATAGCATGTGGACCACTTTCGTGCCACTGTTGCGATTGGGAGTGTAGCGGCGAGGGGTGTGATGCATTTGCGTTTTTACCTTCGGCTTGTGGGGCTTGCTGAACAGCTGCCTGCCCTTTTGCCAAAACGGGTGGTGGATTCTCTGGGGTCTGAAGAGCCTGCACCTCCTCAAGGGCAGTTCCCTGGCCTCGGACTACATTGACACTAGGAGAAACCGTCACGGGTTGTGGCGATAAAGGTTTTGTCTGTGGGGATTTTTTATCTATTTCAGACGTCGTCAATGGGTCGTCTATTTTCGAAAAGGTGTTTTGAAGTTGTTCCCCATCCTCCAGCCTCTTGATTTCCTCTTTGATTCTGGCGTATTTATGTTCTTCGTCTTCAATCTCCCGTGTCACGCGTTCCTTGTACCTGGCATATAAACGAGCGACAAGGGTAGGAATCACCACAGAATAGGAAGCGCCATCAAGCACGAGTTTGGACGACTGATCCTGTATCTTCCTTTTCTTCGGATTCGAGTTCGCCGCATCCGAGTTATATCCATTGGAACCGTGTCCCGACTGGGTTCCCTCTCTGTTTTGCAGCTCTTCTTGTACTAATTTTGTATAAAGCGCCTCTAGGGCCTGAGGGGTCAGTCTGTCCTTGTCGAAGGTCGCATTTTGGCGGACGAACGAGTTATTGGTCAGAAGCTCTGATATAGGCGAGAAGTTGGATGGCCGGGATTCAAGGGTGCTGAGGAACTGGAAAAAGAGTAGCGATTCAAAAGGAGTGTAGGATGACAACGACGGCATCCCCCATTGCCAGTCAGGTCGACCAGACAGGGCGTTGTTGTCCTCAACGGTGGTAGCCACGGTGGGAGTAGTCCGCGGTTTGGGGTGGAGTTTTCTGAGATATGAAGGGTGGGCACTTTCAGACCATCACGATGTCTTCCACAACCACATCCACGCTGGGGTGTCGACTGAGCAGGGAACTTGCGGCGTGACGAAGGCAACTGAGTCTCCTCGAAGAACCTGGTGATGGAAAATAGATGGAATCGGCGTTTCTTGGATGCTACGGGTCGAGCTCATGACGATGGGAGACAACGGGACTTTGGATGCGGCATTGTCACGTGAAAACACAGCCAGTCACGGGACACATTCTGAGTCATCCCCATGTTTCAGGGGCAGGTCAACAAACAAACACGAGAGCAGGGAATAGCAAAGGATATGCCAGACTCGCTGGTTCCGTGTTCCTTTTTTTAACCTTGCCTCCCCCGGTTTCGCCTTCCGCTCCCTTTGGCTCTGTTATTCAAATTTTCCCTCCTCTCCACTCCCCCCTATCCCCTGTTGGACGAGTCTGGTCAGCCTGCCAGAGTGTAAGAGAGGGGAGCACGAGCACTGCCTGGAAGCCCACACGGGCCACACAATCCAAAGTCCAAGTCGATAGTGGCGTTTGCTCCGTGAGGGTCCCCGAGCGCAGGTACACTAGCGTTTGCTTAATATCCCTACAGGCTGCTGGCTGTGGCTCCGAGCCTGTCACGCCTCTCTCCTCCATGATTAGTCCAAGATTAGAATTGGGCCCAGGGGAGGTCTCGCGTCTCTAACAACTTTAATTTAACTCACAGGAACTCACCTCGCCTCTCACCTCCCGCGCCTCCCACCATCCTATCCATCCCCCCTCCATGTTTTAAAACACAGATTACTCGCCTGGACTCTCAGCTGGCTCTGGTCTCATCTACCACTCCCTCAATTCTCTCCGTGTCTATCTACATTTCTTCGATTTCCAAGCTCCGTATACAAATCTCCACGCTGTGTACCTCCAGCGACCGCCTTGCCAACCACATTCGCTACAAACATGTCGGACATAGAAGAAGAATGGAAGCCTACCGGACGGCCTCAGTCGTTCGTACTACCTCCTCTTCGAATTTCTGCTTACAAGGCTTCGTTGACCAGTTCAATGCAGGACCATGGCCCGTTCCCTTGCTGCTGCCCTTGATAACGCCTTCATGCTGGATAATGAGGTTGACAGCCTGACACAATCTGTCCACTATAAGTACGCATATCAACATCCAATCAATTCAATCGGCTCTCTAGCTGTCTGCAAATGATATCATGGCGACTCTACAATAAGAATCAACACTCAAATACTCAAATACATCCACTACATTATGGCAGCCACGCCTATTCCACGAGTTCTTTGCTCTCCACATTGCTCTCCACATTTACTGATAATGTATTTTTTTCTTGTGCTTCTCCAGGCAACAAATGGTCACGATTCAAAACCGCGAGCTGGAGGCTCTGGAAGCAAGAATCAGGGAGGCTGAAATGCGCCTGAGAGAAACAAGTTCCCGTTCCGTTTCCCCGGAGGAACAACCTTCCAATAGTACGGAAAGTTGCCCTGACCAACCGGAAGGTGACATGGCAGAGACAATAACATCCGGCCAGGATGCGGAGGAAAGACATGGTCAGTAGCTCTTATCATCTCCTATATCAGACCAATCGGACAAAGGGTTCACGGATGGTTCGACTTCAGCAACTACGTCCAGCGATGCCGATAGTAGCGCTAAGCGCGACGACGGTCTCACCAGAAGCGAGTCAAAAGAGAAGGACAGTGACATGGATCGAAATTCGTAATAGAAACAGTGTGAACGAGAAAGGGACCCTCTTCATTTGTTTGTCACGTCTGTTTCTTGCTTCTCTGTCTAAAGACTCCCACTGCAGCAAGTCAAGGAATACTGGAGCCTGCGGCTCTTAGCCTCCATAAGAATTAAGAAATTCCTCACTCTCTTTGATTGCCAAAAACATGCAGACTAACCCCCCCGTTTTTGTCCTCCTTTTCTCACAACAGCTTGCATAAAGATATGACAGGATACAATATCTGCTTCCATTTCTGATACCTCATTCCTTTCTCTCTCCTTCTCTTGAGCCTTTTACTTTTCCCCCTAGCTTCTTTTATTTTCTTTCCTTTATTTAACAACCAATGCCTCACGATGCGTCGTTCATACACACACATAGATTACAGTACCTACCTCCATATACCCCCATCCATCCCCTCGTTGAAGGCTCATCTCAAATTTTTTATGCTTGTTTTCCCTCTTTTCCTTTTTAGTGTCTTTTCCTTTTTAGTGCTATTTGAACCCATTCCAGTCATTTTAATAATTTCATTGAATACCCCACCATTTCATTCATTCACCCTTTCTCATTGCTGCTTTCATTTTTATACGACCCTTTTTAATATTACCCTTCCTCCCCTTTCCCCTCCCAATGGCCCAATTTCTGTCGCTCAATAATTCCACAGACAGCCGCTTCCACCACTTTTCGCTCTATTTCTTTCAATGTCCCTAGCTTTTAATGTCTCCCTTTGACTTTACTTTTTTATAGCTAAAGCATTTTATCTCGCACTCCATGCGGGCTATCTGCTGCTGCATAGCTGATTTATTCTCTCTCTCAATATTATCTATTAATTCTTCTGTATATAAGCTGGGGTCGAAATGGAAGCAGCTGATTGATCAGAGCCGAAGTTGCACAGAGCAGAAGCCATAGGAAGGGAGACATAGCTGCCCTTCAGAAGTAGTCTTCAAAAAGCGATTCAGGCCTGACTTTGATCCTATTAAGAGGTAGGAGTACAATTCTGAGACACAAGGCCCTACTTCAGGGACAAATAACGAAATTTGAAGGATCGCATGCCTGGGTGTATTGCGTATTCTCCGATCTTCGGTCTCCGATGTGAAGAGGTGAAGGAGCTGGATCGGGGCCTTCAATCGGACCATGTTTCGATCATTCGCCTCTTATGCACGACCCGTCAAGCCGAGTTGGAAGCGATATACTTTTGACCACGCATGAGCATGCGCATATCGTTATTACGAACCGAACCCATTGGTGCTAATGGGAAATATCTCATTTAACGTAGTGGGATAGTTTGATAGTATACATCCCCATTAGCAAAATATACATATTTTTGGAAAGTATGGAGATGAAATATATAATAATTCAACAATAGTGACTCATTCAGTATACTGCATATAGGACTTTTAGCATTCTCTTTCCTCCTCCATGTTAGACCTATTATATTTTCATTAAATATTGTGTTCGCAATTCTGTAGATCATGTTTCATAGATACCACTTTATCCTCCTCGCATTCGCGAACCTCGCTGTTGCATGCTGTGCTGCCCGATGCGCCACTCTTGCTACATAATTTTAAATAAATAATGTATGAATTAATCTTACTATGCCGTCTTGATCTGATTCTGTGAGCATGAATCAACGGCTTGAGGGGTCTGATACCTAGGGTGAGAAGTCTTCATTTTGTCTATACCATCGATCGCCAGCCATTCTATCTTTAGCATGCGAAATCAACAGGAAAATAAATTACGTCATTTCACAAATTTTCATTTTATTTCGACATTTGCTCAAAGTACTTCTCCCATCCAATCTCCCTCATCTTTGCCCCTTTCACATCCAAATTCTCCACCTTAGCAATTTTTGCATACTCCTCTACCTTTCTCCGTAGCTGCTCATCAAAAGCACCCAGTATCCGCGCCGCCAGAAGCGCCGCATTTATGCTGTTATTAATCCCCACAGCAGCAACGGGGACGCCTCTTGGCATTTGCACGATACTGTACAGACTATCAACACCGTCCAACGAGCTCCCCTTTACCGGCACTCCGATAACGGGCAGTGAGGTGTGGGCAGCTGCCATGCCGGGGAGATGCGCTGCACCCCCAGCCGCGGCGATTATGACCTTGATACCCCGCGAGGCAGCGGTAGAGGCGTACTCAGCCATGTATTCAGGCGTGCGGTGAGCGGAAGTAATGTCAACTTCAGGCTCGATGCCGAAAGTGTATTTTAGAAGGTTGAGGCCGGGTATTAGCGTTTTGAGATCGCTATCGGACCCCATCACTACACCAATGGTGGGTCTACGTCGAGCACTGGTCGGTCTGGGTGGATGGAAAAGGATAGGTGATTTAAGTGTGGCGACGATGGCATCTGTGGGGCCGAGCAGCGGTTGGACAAGAGACTCTGCTTCGTTCATTGTACGTGCAGTGATGGTAACGTGTCCCATTTTCCGCCCTGGGCGCGCAGCACCCTTGCTATAGAGATGAATGCTAGCATTTGGTATTGAGAGGGCTCGCTCAGCGACTTTGAGATGTGAGTCTGGCGTTGAGCCTCCAAGGATGTTTACCATGATTGCTGGTTGGCGGATTTGGAGGCTTTGTTGAGGTATGGGGAGGTTAAGAATGGCTCGTAAATGTGCTTCGAACTGGGACATGGGGCAAGCTTCGATGGTGTAGTGGCCGGAGTTATGAATGCGACTGGCAAGTTCACATAGCAGCAGGGAATCATCTTCCAAGAGGAACATTTCGACGCCAAATACGCCATTTCCTTCAAATGCTGTGACTGCGTTTCTTGCTAGCTCCTGGGCTTTCTTGTCAATTGTTTCTGAGACACCCCTGGATGGGGCATATACGAGCTTGCATATTGAATCTTCTTGGACGGTTTCGACGGTTGGGTAGGATAGAACGCCGTCTTTCGTTTTAACAACCATGACAGCCAGTTCCTATTGCAGTGTCAGAAATGGGGCCCTTGCTGTTCATAAGACAGTTGAAGTCGCATACCATTTTGAAGCTCGCCCATTTCTCGGCGTAGAGGGGTCGGTCTTTTAGAGCATCGAAGGCCGCCGGGATTGATGCTTTTGAGTTAACAGTATAATTTCCTAAAAAATTTATAACATCAATTAGATAGTGCCATGGCAAGAAATGAGTAAAGAAGGCGTAATAAAAGATCTTACCACGTCCGTCGTAAGCCAGTGTTTTAGACTTAAGCATAAGTGGATAACCAAGCTCTTCTCCAATTGCTTCCAACTCCTCAACGGTATTGGATTTCAGTTCCCTATACTCTGCCATTGGGATTGCATAGCGGGACAAATGCTCTTTCTGCGCAAATTTATCCTGGATAATTCGAATGCTTTGCCAACTAGGTTGGACTTCGACTTGCCCTTCCACTTCCTCAAGCGCATAGGTATCCACATGTTCAATTTCTGCAGTAATGACGTCGCATGAGCCTGCTAACCTGCTTACTGAAGTACGGTCAGAAAAGGAGCCGGTAATATGGCCGTGGTGGGCGCTGATTTGTTTTGCGGGGGCATTATCAACATCCAGGACGGTCATCTGTATATTCAGGCGGTTTGCGGCCTCCATGAGCATTCTGCCCAATTGGCCGCCACCAAGGACGCCGACATTGCGAGATGTGAGCATCAGGAAGATTTCCGGCTGGTAAAGGCGCTTTGCCGTACGGTGTGATTTTTCTCAGGAGTCTGAGTCTCCGATAAATTTCCAGGGTTCGATGGCGGAAAATTTATGTTCCCTGCCCCGCACCAAGATCCCATATCGAGAGGAAATATTTTACTTTGTAGGTTTTAATTTGAATGGCTGAATTGGCGCGCCATATTCCGTATCAGGCGATTATCGCTGATTTATTCACTGTCTAAGTTCTCAAGATTCATCGCCACTCATTCAACGGTGCGCAGCGAGAGTCCCTAGCGATTCAACTTAACAACGTCATTGCTGCATTCTGGGTTTTGCCGTAAGTTGGGCTTTGTGGAAGAGAACGAGGCCCAACTTTTACAGTATTAGACTGGCGTAACTAACACTGCTGGGCGGGAAGATCTCCCACAATTGGTTCTTCGGCCCCTGTTTAGATATTATTTGAGACCTTTGGCTTTCATGGACGACTCCCAATACCGTTGTGAGGAAGAGAAACGACTACATGAGGATCGGAAGCGAATAAAATACTGGAAAAAATGGGGACCATATGTCGCAGAAAGACAGTGGGCAACAGGTTAGTTGGTACATCCGGAGTTCGCGACGAAATTCGCAGCTAACAATTTGAACGGCTCAGTCCGTGAGGACTATTCGTGAGTGTCCTGCCCGGTATGCAAGATGCAAGAAACTATTCCTGGTCTGACCAGCAAAACCTCACAGCGCGGACGGAGATGCATGGCGTTGTAGGTTTTGAATATCATACACAGAATGCAGCATTGACTTACAGTTTATCCAAATTCAAGACTTCCCTCATGATCATGCTAGATCGAGAACATACCGTTGGGGAGAGGACGGAATTGCCGGAGTATCAGATACCCACGGTCTCCAGAATATAGCCTTTGCCTTCTGGAATGAGAAAGAGTAGGGAGTACCTGGGAACCCTTGCTCTGGCTGAAAAACTACTAAAATTTGAGTAGTGATTTTCTCAAAGAGCGGCTTTTTGGACTATCTAACCCACAAGGAAACCATGGCGAAAGCATCAAAGAAGCTCATTTCCACTTGGATAATACTCCAACAGTAAGCCAATGGTTATTTTTGTGATTTTGCATAATCTAATAGCTAATTAACTACGGAATACAGCATTCATACATGAAATATTTGTACAAATATCCACAAAAGAAATTCCCTTATCAAGATCTTGTGGAAGAAAATGCAAGGCGTGGGAAACAGGATAGGGAGTACCAGATTCTTGACACAGGAATTTTTGAAGATAATCGCTACTGGGACATCTTTATTGAAACAGCAAAGGAGGATGAAGATGAATTGCTCTTTCGTGTCATCGCGTACAACCGGGGCCCGGAACCCGCTCCGTTACACATCATCCCGCACGTTTGGTTCAGGAACACATGGGCATGGGGCCGCGAGAATGGAAAAAAACCGTCACTCAAAAAAATTGGCCCATTAACTGTCCAGTCAGACCACTGCAAGATAGGTACTCGATATGTCCAACTATCACCATCACCCCTCTACTGCCGATAGCGCGAAAGAGAATGTCGTGCCTCGTTCTCTATTCACTGAAAACGAAAGCAATGCCAAATTTCTGTATGGTACAGACAACGAGCAGCCATATGTTAAGGATGCCTTTCATAGGTATATTGTTGACGAAGAGAAGGAAGCCATTAATCCAGAGTGTCAGGGCACCAAGTTTGCGGCATGGTATGCTTTCGATGAAGGAGATGGCGTCCCTCCTGGGGAATGCGCTGTTGTTCGATTCCGCATATCCAAAAGGAATGATCTCTATGTGGATGAGGAGGTTTTGGATAATATTATCGAAAAGCGCGTTGAAGAAGCCGACGACTTTTACTACCGCATCAGCCCTTTGCCGATGGCGGATGATTTGAGGAACATTCAGCGACAAGCTCTTTCTGGGATGATGTGGACAAAACAGCATTATCAATTCATATGGGACCAGTGGGCAGAAGGTGACCCAGGGTTGCCGCCGCCTCCGTCGGAAAGAAAAGCAATTCGCAATCAGAAGTGGAAGCACTTGCATATCGATGATGTTTTGTCCATGCCTGATTCATGGGAGTACCCTTTCTTCGCTGCGTGGGACACTGCTTTTCATTGCATTCCCCTTGCTATGGTGGATCCCGAGTTTTCTAAGAAACAGCTTGACCTCCTTACTAGAGAATGGTACATGCACCCTAATGGACAGATTCCGGCCTACGAATGGAACTTTGGCGATGTCAACCCTCCCGTACACGCTTGGGCAGTTTTCCGAATTTTTAAAATTGAAAGAAAAATGTATGGTCGACAGGACCTGGATTTCCTGGAAAGGGTGTTCCAAAAGTTGCTCATGAATTTTACATGGTGGGTTAACAGAAAAGATTTCGACGGCAAAAATATTTTCGAGGGCGGTTTCCTAGGCTTGGACAATATTGGTCTTTTCAATAGGTCGGAACCGTTACCAACAGGCGGTGTCCTCGAACAGGCTGACAGCACTGGATGGATGGCATTTTACTCTCTCTCGATGCTTAACATCGCACTGGAATTGGCAAAGCACCGAAGGATATATGAAGACAGTAAGACATTCACACCAAGCTTTCACGTTCAATTTGTTCTAACGATGGTCAGTTGCTTCAAAATTTTTCGAGCACTTTATCCTGATCAGCGACGCGATGACTTTCAGGGTTGGAAACGAACAATCGTCTTTATGGAACGAAGAGGATGGGTAAGCCTTTTAAGTTCTATAGACGATTCATTTGGCGACATATTCATTAATTGTATCTAGGTTCTATTACGATGCAATTTCTTATGGGGGCCCGTGGAGCCATCAATTACCTGTCCGATCCCTTGTGGGATTAATACCACTATATGCTGTGCTTACCCTGGAACCAGAGCTTATCAACAAGTTTCCTGATTTCAAGCGACGAATGAATTGGTTTATTGATAACAAATTCGACGTCGCTGAACGTAACATAGCTAGTATGAAGCGCCGCGGTAAGGACGACAGACGTCTTCTCTCTCTGGTGAGCAAAGAGAGGTTGGAGAAGATCCTCAAACGAATGCTTGACGAGACCGAATTCCTTGCAGACCATGGGATACGCTCCATGTCGAAATATCATTCCAAACACCCCTATTCAATGGAAGTGAATGGCCAAGAATTCAAAGTAGGATATGTACCAGGTGACTCCGACAGCGGACTCTTTGGCGGCAATAGCAATTGGAGAGGACCAATCTGGCTCTGTGTCAATTTTTTGCTGATCGAGTCGCTTCTGAGGTTTCATATGTTTTATGGGGATTCATTCCGAATTGAATGTCCAACTGGCTCTGGAGACTATATGAACTTGGGTCAGGTGGCTGAAGAAATCCAACACCGTTTGCAGCATCTCTTTGTCAGGGGTGATGATGATCGAAGAGCTGTCAATGGTGGAAACAATATCCTTGATTTTGACCCCCACTGGAAGGATTATCTCTGGTTTCATGAATTTTTTGATGCGGATACTGGTCGAGGCCTTGGGGCTTCTCATCAGTGCGGTTGGACTGGCCTGATCGCAAAAATGATACATGATACCGGGTATGTAATTAAGATATGGGCAAATAGGGCCTGTAGATTGGGCGATTACCTGCTGACAACTTAATTCATGAACAGAATTACCTGCCGCCTTCCACATACTCCACGAACTCCAGTTACCGCCGCATCACATTACTTCGACGATATATTATCCCGTTTTTCAAAGCCTCGGCCCTCCAAATCCCAAATGCTCCGCCGATCCTCAACCAGTCGCTCCATTGGCCAACGAAGCAGTTTCGCCAGCACCCAGGCTGGCGACGAGAGCGTAAGCATGTACCCGTTTGAGTCGAGCCCAAGAATGCTAGGTGAGGGTGATACTCCTGGCGTTAATGAGCAAACGAGGAATTACGTCCATGAACAGGTTGAGTTTCTGGCGAGGCGAGTTTCAGTCGGTGTGTACGAGGATGAGTTTAAGGCTGGAGCTGATGAACAGGAATGATTGGTGCAAATTGATTGCTCTTTGGCGCCGAGGGCTGGCTAGATTCGTGAGTAGACTTATCTAAGTTATAAAAACCCTAAGTATATGTATATGTTAGGGATGTGGACAATAAATACTCCTTAATGCGAAAAGCTGGTGCGATCTAGTTATATCAACGATCAAGTTTCACACCTCTTGCTGGGCTATCCATATCGCATTCATAGTTGTTAGAGTCGTATGGCAACATTGTCACGGTCTGGAGTATCAGTCAACATCTTCTTCATGATCCTGAAATGGTCACTGCTCCTGAAACACATCGCTCCTCCTCTGGGGTATCAGAGCATGTTGCAAGTCTATGATGCAGGAAATCTTGTGTGTTTCCGGACAAATATATTCCCGGGTGTGAGATCTGAGCATCATCAATACTGCTGGTTCTGGCAATGTGGATGGGTTTTCTTTAACTGGGTGGCGCAAAGTAGGGCCGTTAAATTCACAGTGGGAGTCACCTCCCAGTAGACACGGGGCAACAGCCATATATACTAGTTGAGAAGTCCGAGGTGGTTGTCCAGCGAATTTATGCCTTCAAAATTGACCACATGCGGAAATCGGACAGGATGAGGTTTGCCATATCTTCTCGTCCACGCAGATTCCTTTTTTTTTATAGAAACCAGATAGTCCTTCGGAGATTTCTCTTGAAAGCAACTGGTCAGCTTTGTCGTTTAGCCAACTAGGGTAGAGGGAGGAGGCTAACTGGGGATAGTATTACAAGGGCCGCGTTCTACTCTCTAAGTTAGCAAGTCTGCCGTACCAGAACATATAATCGGCCGTTGGGCCAATACAAAATCGCTGATCTTCGGATGACATGGCTGGATCCGCGCTCTCTACATAGAGATTTTGTTGAAGGTTTGATGGGACATCATTCTTATTTTAAATATTGCCGAAATGGCCAAATGGGATGCCAATAAGCTTTGTTTCAATATCAACCAAACTCGTCTCAAGGTGGTGTCGTTCTTGTTTCGCTAATGTAAACCATCTAAATTCCAATGTGATACTGCTAGGAGAAATAAAATCTATAAGTTTGTGTTAGATTGCCCAGCATCTTACTGAGTCTCATTCAGCATAAAAAGAGCATTATTGCTTTGTCTGACAAATCGCAACATAGTGACCTTGTCCATTTGATGACACTGCCAAAATAAAAGTTGGCAGCGCAGAAACAGTTGAAAATCTCATGGCCTGCTGTTTGCGGGGAATTATACGCAAAGTTGATGAACCCAACTCCTTTTAATCTAGCGGTAATGTTCAGTCCCAAATACGCATCACGTGCTTTGTCCCGCAAAGTCAATAGCACTGAAAGGAGTCGCTTCATTTTGCTACAAATTTACAGGATTGCAAAGGAGTGCGAGGCACCACAATCTTCGTTTCGATGGCGAAGCCAACCTCATTGCCCTCTGCATTTGTCATATCAGGGTTGCTAAGAAGCTTCCTGGGTATCCGCCCTCTGCTTCCTACAACATACTACAGAAAAAATAGCTTGACCACCTCCTGTCGACAATGTACGACCAAAATTTGGCAACCTGCTTCCTTTCGCTCATTTAGCAATTATTTCCCAATACTTTCACAATCATCAGAGACTCTTGAGCTATCACCCAGCTGCTCTTCGGCCACCGACCAGCCACATCGAACTGACGAACGTAGGCCCAACTCCGATCAAAGAGATAAAAACCTCAATTCTAAATCGACCACCAAAGCCTCCCGTGCCATTCTAAAGCATGATCCAAAGTCAAAAATCCCTTGCAGCTCGAAATCTGCAACGCAAAAACGAGAAAATTCCGACAACCCCCGGGAGCTGGAGCCCTGGCAAATACAGAAAAGAGCTTTAAAGAAGAAGTTCCCGGAGGGGTGGAATCCACGAAAACGCCTTCACCCAGATACCCTCGATACCATCCGACATTTACATCAACAGGACCCTGCCACATATTCGACTCCGGCCCTCGCGCAAGAATACAAGGTGTCTCCGGAAGCAATCCGGCGCATCCTGAAAAGCAAATGGCGGCCAAGCCCGGAGATTGCTGCAGAACGGCGGGAACGTTGGGAAAAACGACATAAAAGAATTTGGAATCAGTTGTCGGAAATTGGCGTTCGACCGCACAGGTCAAGTTTTGCTGATGTTTCCGATACTCAGGTTCTTGAGAAGAAGCGTCGAGCCTAGCTCGAAGTAATGGTATCTATATCTAGAATGCTGGAATCAAAGGACTTTAAATGACTCGTCTATAGAACTCATTATGGGGGTTCCTGATTGATATTCTCGATTGAAAGCCTTAGTTATTCCCGAAGCTCAGGATACTAAAATAAGCCTGAGGCATAGTTTTACGATACGATACGATACGATACGATACGATACGATACGATTACTATTCCAATGCTGTAATTTACGTTCTCAAATGACAGAGTTCAAGGTGGCGTGTAATATAAAGCTATTCAGCCGCCGCTAAGCACTCCAGCCACAGCTTCCCACCTGCTAGGTTGTTCCTACAATCTTTACCGCGAAGTTACAACGTTCAAGTCGTCCCCGGCACCCTTCTTACGTGTGTTATGACGTTAACTATTGACAATCAGTTCTGACCTGTGGATCTTGTGATGTCCCTTTACGCATGATTGAGTTGTTTTCCATTGTCCGCTGCGACAGCATGCCCCCGCTCGTAGCTTTGCTCCAGCCTTCTCCTCGATTAGTTTCCGACAACTGTCAACTCCCATTTCCGACCCGCGCGGTGGACCTCAATTAACCACCCACCGATGTGGTGAGATATTCCGCCCTCGTCATGCAGTCAGACATACAGGTGTTCGTGCGATGGAAAGAGCAAACTATTTTCGCTGGGGAGGATGTCGAATGCACCATTACCTTCAAGAATGTTGCCCCCAGCGGCTCCAGTTCGGATCTTAGTGCTGCTTCCCAGAAGCACGCGAGACGGGGCTCGCGTCCTATGAATGGAGTGGTCAATGGAGGAAATTATTCGCCTGCGAAATCCCTGAACCCATTCTCTTTCAATAATCGACGTTCGGCAACCTCAAGCCCTCGGAATCGACAATCTGGTTTCGACAGATCTCATCGGAGCGCAGCGTCTATGAGCTCCCCGCTCTCCCTAAGCCACAGTTTCCCGCCGATTACCGCGAATCACAATGGGATCCAAATTCCGGGCCACAGACACAAGAGATCTGTTTCTATCATATCCCTAGATCCCGAAAAGCAAGGATCGCCCACTGTTAACCAAAGGATGGGGAGGGCCCATTCTAGATCTGCAAGCTTTCAAGTATTTTCAAAGAAGAATGAGCTATATGGAGAGAACCCTAATCCTGGTAATTTTCTTCTTTTAATATACAGAGAAACTCAGCTCTGTTCTAACAACATTCTTTAGCTTCTCGCCCTTTAAACTACAGTCCTGCGCGGAACGATTCGATACCAAACTTGCCATTACCCAGTCGAAGAAGCTTTCCGGACCGAACTCAGCTGCCTACACATCCTCAATCAGAAATACCAAATCAGATTCAGCGGGATTCAGGGCGCCCTCCGCCTGCCTTACGAACTGATTTTAAGTTTCCGCAGGCTCCCCCCACACCCAGTGATACCCTGTCGAGCAAAAATACTTCCCCTGTCTCCATCACTCCACCCACCTTGAACACGAAGGATGTTCCTACACTAGAGCTGCCTACTCGCTTAACTCCTGCTATGAAGATACTTTCCGCTTCTAGCATGAACGGGAGCACTCGCAGTAGTGGAGAGTTCTATTCCTTGAGCAACAATTCAACCGAGACACTTGAGTCAGAATATGTGACGTATACAAATAAACCCCAACTGCCGATCCGGCATAGACGGCATCATTCCAACATGGAACCCGTTGGGAAACATGGCAAAAATAATTCCCAGACACTACTTATGGGCTACGCCCAAATTAGCGCTTCTTTTACCGTTGATGGGTCGTTAATAAATCAGGCTCTATTCGAGGAGGTGAAACGCAAGGGAGTGGTAGGAAATCCCGCACGAGGCGATATTTCTCGCAAAACTGAGAAGGCCCGGAATGGATTTTGGGGAACCCTTGGCGGATGGAATAATCTGAGTGATTCATTATCTACATTACTTTCCAGTAACGAACTCGATGGATTAAGAGACATGAGAGGTGTCGCCTCGTCCCAGGCAATTCCCCTACTGTCCACGCCGCAGTCTCTTTTGTTTGTCGACTTGCGTTTGGATCCCGGTGAGGAAAAGAGCTTTTCCTTTGCATTTACCTTGCCAAGGGGTTTGCCCGCGAGCCACAAAGGGAAAGCGATCAAGGTTTCCTATAATTTGGTCATTGGTACTCAACGTGCCATAAATCCAAAAGAGCCACAGAAGGTCCATCGAATAAATGTTCCGTTCCGAGTCCTCAGTGGAGTTGATGGTGAGCGCAGTCCTTTATTTTACAATGCACAGTATCTATGGATCGACTCTTACTTATGAAACTATTGAAGCCCAAGGAGCTGTTCTAGGACATGACTTGATGAGACCATACGTGTTGCTTCGAGATGAAGCCCGTGTACAAAAACTCGAAAAAGTCCCTGCACGCGCTACTAAAGAAAAGAGTATAAGTGTAAAATCGTGGACCTCAGCTCCGGAGTTTTTGTCTTATGTCGATGAGATATTGGATCGTTGTGTTAGGCGCGAATCTATCACCACATCAACGCTGTCCACAGACAATCGTCTAGGTCTTTTCTCTCCCACAGGGCAATTCTCCTGTAAAGACGCAATCGAGTTAGCGATTTTGCGAAGCAATCAATTATCGACGTCGGACCGAAGCGCCAACCGGTTTGAGATAACTCGCAACGGACGACGGATTGCAGTTATAATATTGAACCGGCCAGCTCATCGTCTAGGAGAGACCATTATCGCCACGATCGATTTCTCGGGCTCTGCACTACCTTGCTACTCGTTACGAGGGTCCCTTGAAACGACCGAAAAAGTCAGCCCGACAATTGCCCTCCGCTCCAGCGCGAGCATTACACGCGCGACGCGGAAAATGCACGCCCGCTGCTTTGAAAACACATTGTTTGCTACGAGGGTGGCTTTTACGCCCTCGATTCCTGTCTCCGCGACACCAACGATTATCACTTCAGGGGTCAATCTTGAATGGGAGCTTCGCTTCGAATTCGTGACAAGTAGCATCCTTGATGATGATGGGTTTGGGCCATCTGGAATCAACCTGCTGGAGACTGTGGAACGGGATGATAGAGGCATGGTCTTGGCGTCGTTGGAAAGTATTTCCTGTGAATCTTTTGAGGTCGTGATTCCTTTGACTGTGTATGGAGGTAGTGTTCAAGAACCCGCTGGGGAGGAACTCCAAGGCGTTTCGATCTAGCTAAAGCCAGTTCACTTTTGGGTCTCATGAAATTGTAATCTGGCTTGAAGTGTCATGTAATATAGGAGATCGAAAGCCTGGGCTAGGGTTGCATTTTCGTTATCTTTTTCCTTTTCTATGTTCTATCTCTGTTTATTTATTTATTCATTTATTATTCTGGCATTTAGTTTTCGGAAATAGAGTAGCGCTTATCCAGCATTATAATGATATATTTATCCCAATCATTCTCTGAGTTTTAGATAGGATGGTTTACTTTTTGTGCGGTAGCGTCCTCTTTTAAGTTTTTCTAAGCCCAACGGCTGCCTTCTGTTCCCGTGTTGGACTTTGAGTCTGCGGTAGGGTCACACGTGACTTACCCCTGAACCTCCAATCTTCCTCGCTTTTCATCAAATTGGTTTCTACCTTCCTCTCGGCCTCGTCTTCTCTGCTCACTTTGTCCCGCTTTCTCTGCCCACCGCTCTATTCCCCACGACTAGTAGTCGACATGGTCAGAACTCGGCAACTTAAGCGGGGAGAGGTGACTTACTCCTGGGCGAAGGAGGAGAAGGCTAATATGCTCATCGCTCTTGAGGACAATGACCAAACAAACCACCAACTCGCTCATTTGTATCGTCATTCCGCCTTAGTGGAGCAACTTGCCGCACACCACCTGAACTCCGCTGTCGTGCGAATTTTATCAAGATCATGGGTGCGGGAGGCCGATGGATTGACTGCAGAACACACAATTTCCTTCCCAGGAAATCCAGATGAGTACTGAAGTGTCTCGTTCCTATCATGCTTGTGACTGTGCACGCCTACACTCCTCAAGCTATCAGCCACTGCGTTGATGATTGGTATTACAGGACATCTTTCTCACGCCAACCCTAGCCACGTATTTGGAAATGGCCTCTCAGCTGGAGCGGTTACTTCCCTGTGAAATGCGCCTCGAAAAATGCTGAAGTCCTGACTTGCAGGCGCTAGAAATCGCGGTTGATGCTGGAGTTACTCTATGTTACTTTATGTTAATGTTCAGATCTGCTGGGGCGGCGGCGATGATGATGATCCCTTGGGGAAGCGCAAACGAAATAATTTGGATTACGCTTGTAGGTCTTGTCTGCGGAGCAGGTCCTGCAAAGTGCCACTGTAAATGCGGCAAGTCTGCTTTGGCAGGAGAAGCTCTTAGCTCAGGTTAAAGCAGGGTTCTCAGCTGATCTGTTGGTGTGAAATAAGAATCCGCTGGAGGATATTCTAATACTCGATCGCCCAGAGGAGATTTGATGGCTGCGATTAATGAAAGACGTGTTGAAGCCAGCCGCTCGCAGCTGCTGTGGATTTCACGAGGCCAGAATCTTTGATTGAGTGATTTGTGGCGCAAAGCCCTGGAATCCGTATTCTTGTGTGGTTTGTCTGCGACTTGAGATTTCAACCATTTTATTGAATATGATGCCATATCTCACAAGCTATGAATACGGGTAGAGCATCAAATTTCCTGGCATTCTGCTGCCCAGTATTAGAGTTGAAAGAGCCTTCAGCACTGAACAAAAGGAGCGAGAAGTTACCAGACTCTCCACAACGTAACCAGTTTGAGCCTGGACAGGAATTGGTGTTTGGTTGTTCTATGCTCAGTACATTTCTCCGTAAATATTTTCTTGTTCTTCACAATTGAGTTGATCAAAGGTGTGGAAAGGAACCTTGGAGTGGTGTCATATCACGTGAGTTGGCACCCACATAGTCGCCCGGGCAACCAGCCGCCAGATGGTTGCGAGAACATCATCGAAAGGCTCAAGTTATCACGAAGCGCGCAAGAAGCTCGTCACGATCTGAAGTTGCAGTATTCTTCTTGCCTTATTTAGTACTGAATATATCCCACAAAGGGTCTAAAATTCGCAGAGTGTGGAATATTTGAAATCAGACCGCTTCAATCAGAAATCGTATCAGACAAAGGGAGGGGCTCCAAAGCACCAAGCTTGTGCACCTACCTGTATTGGAGCGAAGAGACAGTGAGAGATTCATGGCGTCCTTCATAACAACCATGTTAGTATCCTGCCCATGCAGTGTGGAGCATTTATATATGGGATTTATGAGAACAAAGCGGCAGTGATACCTACTACCGTGAAAACACTATAAGAGCATCTTGGCTAATTCACTGTTCATTTCATACAGCAATGCGCGATCAAAGGGCTCTTTTAGGCCAAGAACGGCACATAGGGGAACTACCAACTACCAACTGAGGCAGTTTGCAGAGGCTACGCTTGGTAGTGGGAGTCTAAGGAAAGCAGTGAAATTGCCAGAGGGCGAAGACCTAAATGAGTGGCTTGCAGTGAACGGTATGGTTATTTAAAACCACTGGAGAGATTTCCGCGAGAAAGATGGCGAAGGGATATAGAAAACTTGCTAACTTTCGTAGTTGTGGATTTCTATAACCAGATCAACCTTCTTTACGGATCAATTACAGAATTTTGCTCGCCGCAATCATGTCCGGAAATGAAGGCTACAGATGAGTCAGTGATGAAAACATGCTATCTCAAACATGCAAAAAACAAAAAAGCTTACAGGCTGGTAGATTCGAGTATTTGTGGCAAGATTCGGAAAACTACAAGCGGCCTACGAAAATGTCGGCTCCTCAGTACGTTGAGCATTTGATGGCTTGGGTCCAGAGTAATATCGACAACGAGCAAATGTTTCCTAGTCGAATTGGTATGTTCGCATCTACATTTTGTCAATTAGTAGTGAAGGATGTAAAAATATTATTGTTGAGACTAATAATACCGCTGTTCGGATACAACTAGGCGTCCCTTTCCCCAAAACCTTCACTAGTCTCTTGCGCCAACTGTTCAAGCGCCTTTACCGAGTATACGCCCATATCTACTGTCACCATTACCCAGTGATTGTAAATTTGGGCCTCGAACCACATCTTAACACTAGCTTCAAGCATTACGTGCTCTTCGTGGATGAGCACAAATTGGCCAGCGGGAAGGACTTCTGGGGCCCACTGGGCGATCTGGTGGAAAGTATGCTTCGCAGCGACTAGAATGGCGTATGGACTACTTAAGAAGATATTGCATTGATAGGAGCGATACACCACTCTTTTATCAGACGAAAGGATGGTAAAGAATTATGTTATATGAATTCCTGGGTTCTCTTTCTCTTCTGGTGCATTTGAGCTGGCGTTTGTGGGGTTAGGATGTATGTTACCGCAACAAGTAATTCTGTTAGAATCTGTGATATATCTCTATACCTTTTCCCTCGAAAATTTCATCATTATTTGTCTCTCGATACTATTTTGCGACGGGTAAAGCAACATTTTCTAGCGTCCGACGTCATAGAGCACTAAAAATTACCAGTTTAATACCGTATTGTAATTGGACGTCCAGATGATTTTTATAATCACGTGCTTTAACGAATTGCTCTCTCTGGCTATTTTCAACGTCAATTGTATCCAGGACTGTGGTCTCCGGCAGCAATTGCAACGCCCCACTCTCTATTCAGCCCCTCCACGTTGTGCACTTCTTTCCCTGGTATCATAGAGACCCTTTGCTACCATGTTGCCGTCCAGAGCAGCTCAATCCACCCTTCGGGCGACAGCCCACCAATTATCCTCTACTCGGGTTGCCGTTCGCACTGGTGCCAGAACCTACGCCACGACCACAACGAGCCCAAAGCCGCCTATCGCCCTCTTTGGCATCGATGGCACTTATGCCAATGCTCTGGTGCGCATTGAATGACTCCCTTCCCCCTCCCAACTATGTCGCGAGACGCAATTAGAGCTTTCCCAGTCTAAGTCTGATTTGAAAAACTAACGTATTCCGGCACATTTTCGTTCCTCGGATAAATATCAGTATATCGCATCGGCCAAGACATCCAACCTAGAACAAACCTCCAAAGCCCTGGCGACTTTGGGAGAGGTGTTAAAAACCGATGTTAAATTACCCGGCATGCTCAGCGCTCCCACCCTCACCGCTGCCGATAAATCCCAGATTATCCAGGAACTGCAACGAGTTGCCGGTGGCCCAGGGAAGGACAACATCCTGAATAACTTCCTCTCTACTTTGGCCGAGAACAACAGGCTTGGTGTCTTGCAGGGTGTCTGTGAAAAGTTTGCTGCTTTGATGAGCGCCCACAACGGCGAGATTGAGTTGGTTATCACTAGTGCTCAGGTATGGCGATTTGTTGGGTCAACTTTTGATTGACGAATATCGATCGGGTGCCTCTTGAACATGGAGACGACTAGGATGGGGCGATTGCTTGAAAAAGTGAACTGTCGATCTGACTAGACTCTTATTTACAAAAATTTAGAAACTCGATACGAAGACCCTTCAGCGCCTCGAGGCGGCTGTTGCCAAGTCTGAATATAGCCAAGGAAAGAAGCTCAAGGTTGTTTCAAAGGTATGTGAATCCGGGCGACGAGCTCAATTTCTTGAGACAGGTTGGAATCATTATGCAAACTTCAAACACGGAACTAACCATTGTTTAATTTTCTTCTTATAGATCAATCCTGACATCGTGGGCGGTCTAGTTGTCGAACTTGGCGATCGAACAATCGACCTCAGCGTTTCTTCCAAAATTGCCAAGCTGAACAAAGTCCTCACTGACACCTTGTAAAAACATATTCTCCAAATATGACACCTCGAGGCACTGAGAAAAACCAATAGATATTCCTTCTAAATTTATGTGTACTTTTGCTTTGTTTGTATTTCCTGTTCTTCCTACACATACCTACTTTTCCGATCCGCCAGCTCTCTGGCGAGTTTAGAAGGACGAAGGTGAGAACAAGATGAGTCGGTTTCTGTACGCTGTCATCGTGTAGATTTATATCCTATATGTATTGCCGATATAGTTCAACGCATATTTTTGTCCATCTGGCGTCCCTTACTGGCAGATCATCTGTAACAATTCATTGGGCATTGCAGCAGGTTTTCCGGTATGGAAAAAAAAATACGCCAAGACGCCCCTGTAAGATAAACCTGACCTAGTAATGCCAATACACACTGTTCAAGGGTAGCTCATCGTTGTTGACGCCAACATATCTTCAACATCGTCAATATACCCCCCGTTGCAGTACACATAAAATCCCTTAAGGTCTACATACTCGCGATATATATACAGTTTTTCGAGTCCCTTATTAAAGTCGACAACTTTATTACGTCTCAACCATCCTTCTATCGAGGTTGTATTGCTACTTTCGAAGGCATATGTCAGTTCGCGTCTTCAACACAGAATACAGGACCCCCATGTTCCCATCTGCATAGGGACCTCAATTGCATGCATATCCGCTTCCGTTGACTAAGATCGGTTTGCCTGCAAGAGATATAGCGTCTCCTATGCGGGCAAGCTCTAGAGCTCTAGAGCTTCAAAGCAATCCATGCCGCACTCTGCAATGAAAACAAGGCCCCATTTGTTTGGAGACGTCCAACAACGAGCTCCACCACCTTCTCTTAATCATGGAGCAGCCAATGGTAATTAATATCAATGGAAATAGCAATAGCAATCATATACCAGGTTCCAAAATCAGACCACCAAGCTCGCTTGGAGCGTCCATAAAGATCACGCCAGCGAACTCTCCAGCCCTAAAACCGGCAGCAAGACCTCCTCACAAACCCTCGCATTACTCGACATTATCCCTGCAGACTGTGATCGGGACGACCACATTAAATCCGAATGGCTTCTCCTTCCACGAACCTACAAAATCATTTGCGCTGTGTGCAGGTTCAGCGACAATTCTAGCTGAGGTAGATCAGGACATGAACATCTCACAACGTTTCTTCCGCGCACGGCCTACCGCAGCCCCCGTTAATCCTGTCCAGTCATTCTATAATACGTCGACACCTCCCACTACACCCGACACGCGGATAAGGTCACTTCAACCTGCAGGTAGATCGTCGGGTATAAACGGAGCGCCATATGCCGGCTCTCCGAATGTAGAATGGGGCGATAATTCCGGCTCGCGAACATGGACTTCACGAGAAAGGATAAAAGCAATCACATGCGTTTCGATAAGCCCAAATGGCAGATTTCTAGCTGTAGGAGAGGCATGTTACACATCCCACCATCTACAATGGAGAAAGACCATCAAAGTCCCACTAACACAACGTAGACTGGTTATAGCCCCCGGGTTTTGATATTCTCGACTGCCAAGGACTCACCACTAGATATCCCTGTGTCGATAATGACGGATCACTCGTTTGGCATTCGTAGCCTTGCATTCAGTCCCACCTCGCAGTATTTGGCTACGCTCGGTGATATTAACGATGGGTTCTTGTTCATCTGGAATGTGAACTTGAAAAATGGCGCGGCGAAGCTACACTCGACAAACAAATGCACATCATTTGTCAGGGATATATGCTGGATGGGAATCAGTTTAATTACGTACGTGTAGGGGTGAGATACACATGTCATTGAACGCTATTCACTAACAATTAGCTTCACGTAGTGTCGGAATAAGGCACATTAAAGTCTGGAGATTGACCGAACCTAGACCTAACTCTCCATCCAAACAGCAACGATTCGTCCCCGATGCTACGTTACCTTCTCCGTCAAGCTCCTCGCCAAGAGCACTTGCTGGAAGAAACTGTCTTCTGGGCAGCTTGGGTAACTGTACATTCACCTGCGTTTCAAGCATTTCAGACGATGAAGCAATTGTTTGCTCCGATAGCGGCATGATATGTATTCTTGATGATACTAACGCACAGCAAAAGTTACACTTTGTCAAAAGCGTGACTTTTGGCATTTGCTCCATTGTCGTAGACCATGAATCCGGTATGGTCTGGTTCGGCGGTCGTGGCCGAAGAATACACAAATCTTCAATTGACGAATTGAAATCATTGATTTCCCAATCACCAATATACCCGGACCATGACGAACAATTCTTGTCTAATCCGAAGACAAAAAGGCCAGCGATCATCTCTATGGGTATATTCGCTACTCATATGGTCACGGTGGATTCTACTCGCGCGATACGGGTTTGCCCTCTCAGCAAAGTGGGCGAGGATAATGTCGATACGCTACCAGAAATATCCATGCCGGCACATCGAGATGCGGTACTCGGTGTTGGGGCACTAACGCCTCCCGGACCACACGAAGCGGACTTCTTTACCTGGTCATCAGGCGGAACCGTCAATTTCTGGAACCTTCAAGGCAGATGCCGTGCGACGAGGAAAGTAGATCTTGAGCAGTTGCCCGGTAACGATGATGATAAAAACGAGTTGAAAATTGTACGAACCACAGCGGATATGACGACATTTATTTCTGGTGATAAATACGGTGTAATAAGGTGGGTTGTGAGGTCAATGTCAGAGAGGAAACTTCCAGTATAATGCTCCATTTGCTCATGTCATATCCCAGGTTAATCACCGGAGACCCATGGGAATGCACGAACGGGGCCAGAGCCCATGGCGGCGAGGTTACAGACATTGCCGTGCAAGCAAATAGCGCCGGAATAACCATAGTCGCCACCTGCGGTCGTGATCGGATGGTCCAACTTTTCAAAATTGCCGATAATTCCCTCCACTTGATACAAACGATGGATGAACATGTCGGCGCTGTTGGGCGCATCTTATTGTTGAAGAACAGCGAAAAGCTACTGTCCTGTTCTTCCGATCGCACGGTTATCGTTCGAGATCGCATGACCCGTGAAACTGATGGGGACACTACGATAGCTTTCAGCCTGTCGAGAGTTCTTTCGCTGAAGGCGTCTCCCGTATCGATGACCCTTTATCCTGATGGAGAGGATACACTTATTTTGTCCACTATAGACAGGCATATCCACAGATTCGATATCCCATCTGGCAGACAGATCCATTCATTTAAGGCATCAGACCCGGAAACGAATGACACGGTCGTGCTCAGCTCATTAATGGCAAACTGTGAAGTGCCAGAACAAAGTCCCCCACTTCTTGTTGGAGTGTCAACGACGGACAAATCCATTCGAGTCTATGATTTTGAAAAGGACACGCTCCTGACACGAGAGTTTGGCCATACCGAAGGCGTCAGTGATATCGTCCTGATCGAAACTAAGTCAGCAGATACCAAAGAAAGAGTAAAGAAAACTCTAATAAGTACAGGTCTTGATGGTATAATCATGATTTGGGAGCTTTCCATCCTGCAACAGCAACCTGTGCAAGAAATACAACAGGCGGCACCCGTTCGCGCTGAAGACACAACTCCAGCAAAGGAACTGACGGCTGTTAAGCCTCCACTACGTCGAATTCTCTCAAAGTCTGAACTTGCTGGTTTTCAACGCCTTGACGGTCCATCGCCCAGCCCTACGCCGGTCAGAGAGACATCGCCACCCCGCATCCGAAAGAAGACATCCCGATATACAATTAGCCCTTCAATATCGAAGATCGGATACAATACACCCATCCTATCTACTCCTCCACTTCCACCACCTCGTCGATCAAGCGTCATGATTCCCGAGAAGAGCAGAAGCTCCCCATCCCCACCCAGTCCCAAATCCCATTCCTCCAAAACCCTCTCGGCGAAAATCAGCAACAGCAGCCTACGCCGCCCCTCTTATGATCTCCGCTCTCGCACAAAATCCAATGGGAATACCGTCAATAGCCCCGCTACGCCTTCACCAGCACCTACTAGCGAATTTGGCAGCCTCAACATGTCCACGGAGCAGGTCTGCAGGACATTGAGAGCATACAGGAAGAAATTAAACGGTTCAACAGACCCCTTAAATGCCGCCCCTGAGCTGGAAAGGGAGCTTGATCTCACTGTGCGCGCACTAGGGGAGCGATCGAAGCGCATCCAGATTAACGGGAATTCACACTCGCACCTCGAAAACCATTCCAAAACAGGAAGATCCATCGGAACCTCGATGCCTGTCAAATCTCTAAAACTTGCACGGCGGATACCATCCACTCCAAATTTAAGTCGTAATATCAATGGTGGGACCATATATAGGACCCATTCGTTGGACCCGGATGGAGAAGGGTAGACGCTTCGAGGGCTGAATTTATTTCGTTAGCCTCATTCTTGAATTTTTTTTTTTCTTTTTTCTGCTCTTTCTCTTTCCGGTTTCCTTTCTCCTCTTTCTGTATTTCTTTTAATCTCTCCTTCGTGCAAATTGCTTTATTTGGTTTTTAATTAACTTTTATTTTTGTTCTTTTCTCTCTTCTTGTGGATATTCCCCCTGGCTCGCATGGTTTTCTATACGTTGGAAACGTGTGTCCATATAAAGCCGCCCTTTTCTCATTAATTCGTTTCAGCCTATCTAATATAGGCGTCTAATTTTCTCCGCTCTACCACATCTTGCTTTCCGTCTACATGTTAATTTCACTTTACGTATAGCCCGCCCGAAATCTGCTATTTTCTTCCCAGTCTCCTTCTCCATTCCCCCTCGTTCCCCCTCCGTTCTTCTCCTTTGTTTCTCAGTCTTATACATACTTACTCAGTTTCATTTCTTCTGTTGGTTAACAACTTGATAAATTAACGATATTCTAGATAATCTTTCAAATTCATCACTTTTTCAACTAATTATATTATTGAACTCTATAAAATAAATTTTGAAGTCAGTTTGATCCTTTTGATGAGTTATATATAGCATTATATTACTGAACAGCAGATCTTATTCAGTCAGATTAGCATGTACCGAGCTGTGTAAGTCTGTGTAGGTGTGCGGCCCTGCCCTTAACGGCCTAGCTCCCCAGCTGCTTCCCCATGGCGCTGGTGGTGATCGAGCTCTTTTGCCCCAGTGGCCTAACAAGAACACACCCACGCAGCAGAATGTCGGACCGCCAACGTCTTAAATTCTCAGGGCATACATGTGGCTTGTATAAAAGCAATCACTAAATCTAGTAGAAATTGAATATTCCTTTAATTTATGTGGGGATATACATATATAATTGTATTATCATGTTTGAATTTTTCTTCATTTTACTACTAATAGTACTATAATTTCTCTCCAGTGCCTCTGTGCTGCTACCAACAACACCAGGATACAAATTACCAATTTTTTTTGCCACCCATATGTCAATCACACATTACATTACTATGAACAATTTATCATATTAAAACACTCTGCTACGATGAGAAATCCAGGCCAATGCTCAGCGCAAAATTGATATATTGTTGATATATATTGGGGTCGCGTTGATCTCGATAGCTATCTCTGTTATCAACATCAATATCTGATGGTGAATACTAGTTGTAAGAGGTAGGCTACGAGGCGATAGTAAGAGTAGCGTGAAGTACTTACGTGGATTTTATCAAGATAGCAATCTCTTATATTCAAAGCTAATCGTTAGAACCTACGATTATATAGATATTGTTGCCACGACCTCGCAATTAGTGTGGGTTAGCAATCCTGTGCCGTCCCCGTTTATTGCTCACATTTGGGTTGAATTATGCAGCTATATCATCGACCTCGAAGATGCTTGTCAACTAGGTGATAAGCGTGCGCCGAGGCGGTTTATTCCCGCATTGGATTTTCGCTTCTGGGGAGTGGCTGGACCCAGGATTAATTGTAACTCATCTACTCCGTACTCCGTAGTTTGGATCCAATGGTTCCATATGGCAACAATGCCCTTGTGGACCCAGATGACGCGACGCTCGAGAAGTTGGCTGCCGATGCAGCTGGCAAGGAATTGGTGTTCGGACAATAAAATGGGGTCTTAGTGTTAACTACATTTCCTTTGCCTGATCGAACTTTTTTTTTTTTTTTTTTTTTTTTTTTTGGGGGCTGATTCGGGACCATGTGCTACAAAGATTCTCTGATTGTAGCTTGACCCTGCAGGATGTTCAATTAATTAGCAAAATCTCACCCGTCTCGTCCAGGCAGCTTACTGGTTAAAAAAAGTTCTCTATCCCCTCGTCTGGGGGCGAGGCAACAATTAGCGTATTTTTAGCGTGTACATTAGTGTATTAAATACGCGAAAACTACTGGATTATATGAGAGATCGGCTGTATCGGCGTGTTTTAGTGTAATTTATGTAATCTATTTGATCTAGCCCTAATTAATATCATGAGAATGGAACTCCTTCCAACATCCTCTTTTCAAGCAGAGAGGAATATTATTACATGCTTCACAACCATATCTTGTCCTTGGAGCTCTTCCTTTATTCTCCCCTGCTACCTTTCTTTTGTACTGACACCAGGCACAAGTTTGAGTATATGGCAAGGAGATCCGATGGTGATTTAGATCTGGATTTGATTGAGTAGTGGGTAGAGGATTTGAGTATTGAAAGAGTTGAAGATAGAGCTGTTGACGGAACTGCACATGAGATAGAGTAGTAGTGAGAGTCAGTAGTAGCCAGTCAATGAAGGATATAAGCATTGACAATAGCATGGTCAATAATCAAGTACAGAATTGTCAACCAGGTCTGATTAGTGAGGATATGAGTCTCATAGGAAGCTCTATACTGCTTTGCTTGGTCAATCCCATTCATATTATGATTGTAATCATCAATAATGGTAGGAATCTTCACAGCTTTTTGCCAGTTATCTTCAAATATTCTCCGGATTTGAGGGCCATTAGTAGAGCTCAATCCTGGGCGCTTTCTGACATGTTCAACAAAGCTGTCTGGCAGATGAACTGTAGACAGTAGTAATACTATGTTATTGTCTTTCCATCCAAGACAGAGAACCTCATTTTGAGGTATTATACACAGAGTATTGAAAGGAATATGAGAGGATAGTCCAGAGTTCTTCAGTTCTTGCAGAAGAGGAGGCAGATTGGCAGGATGGATAGTTTCACAAGCTTCAATTCCTTGCTTTTGAAGATAATGGAATAGAGCAACAGATGTGAAGTAGTTATTCATATAAATTGAGTAGTCAGCAACCTCTTTACTGTTATTCAACTCTGAATGCTGCTCGAAGCTCTGCTGCTCGGAGCTCTGCAAGAATACAGGCAGCCGTTCAATCAATTCCACCACAAGAGATTCAGTCTTGGTTAATCCTGGAGTCCGGAACATCGTACTTATGCGGAGATTATCATGAGACATGAAAAAGGTTCAAAGATATCTCTGTTCTTCTAGCTTAAAGACCTTATATCCCTGTCTGATTGGTTTCTGAGACATCTTAATTGTGTATTTGGACCGTCCAAAGAACCGAATCATCATCTCATCAATGGAGAGATTTGAACCTGGGTTGTAGTATTTCTGTATGGAAGTTGGAGTATAAAGGCTCTAGCTTCTGTATGAAGGAGGAGTAGGAGGATTCCAGCCTGTGAGGATTGGATATATGAATATATCTCTTGATCTGCTCAAATCGATACTGTGTCATATGAAATCTTGATGAATGAAGTGGCCCCTGTACATCATTCCTGTTCCAATAGTTCCCAATTGCTGGAGACTTATGTACTCCCATATAGATAATCTGCCCAAGAAATACCTTGATTTCTGCAGGAGTAGTTGTCTGCCAATCCTGTGGATTGATGGCTGAATTCCTTGATATCTGAATCTCTGTGTAGGCATTGGTGGAACTGGCAATATTCTGAATATCTGCCTCTGAGATATAGAGAGAGAATAGGGTGTATGGATTCCGTGGATCAATATCATTGGACAGATTGACAGCTGGGGGGCGATGAAGAGATTCCATAGGTTTGAATCTAATACTCTCAAAAGATGGAATGTCTGCAAGAAGTGCACTGATAGATCGCTTTCACTCTACACCTATTTTTGTACTGTCTAATAAAAAAATCAGTCAATCTGATTAAAAGAAGCATTGAAGAATTGGAAAATCACCTGTAGAATCCATATTTCTATCCCAGGGTGGCCAGGGTGGCCAGGGGTGTCACATCCACGGTGGATATGAATATGGATCAAGAAGAGAAGGTTCCAAGGTTGCAGAACGCGTAGAGCAGTATCAACAAATCAGATTACATAGATTTTAGTATGAGAAATTATTGGTTGGTACTTCTAAGCTAACAGCTTAGTTATGACACTAATGGTATTGCGCTAATTGTTGCCTCGCCCCCAGACGAGGAGATAATACTAAGAGCGAATTTGCTTGATATAATCTAAAGTCTTCTCAAATTTTGGATCTGTTAGGCGTACATTGCTTAGGCGGCCATCTCACTGCATATGTTATAGTTAACACAGAGAATGCCACTCCTAAATAACGAGATCTATTAACGGCGGCCATGCCAAAGCAGCCAACCCACCTCATCAGACAACCATTGTTGCCGCCATGCTTAATTTCACCATTTGCCATAAGCAAACTGCAAGCCTCATCATTGCCACCTCAAACCCTCAAACCTGTCCTTAAGCACCTTATATAGAAGACCTCCATCGTGCATCAGCCCCGCCAAATCGAGCGACTTCTGAGCCCACCGTCGACATGAAGTATCATCTGGTTTTGTATAGAAATCTACCGCACGGTTAAAAACCGTTGTGGAAAGCCACTCAAGTTCTTCTTCTGGGTAACATGACGAGGATATTGCCGGCCTATGCAGGTCCCTGTGTTCACCCTTCTCAGACCGGGAATGGCTCTCCCTGGCTAACACATAGGCCTGCTCAAGTACGCTTTCTGCCATCTCGACGTTGGAGTCTAAGGATAGTTGAAACTGACACCGGATCCAGCGGGAAAGTTTGGTGGTGTCGCGGACTTCGCCGTGACGGGCAATATTAGTAGTTATTTGCTTTATTTTCAGTGTTGTTAGTGTCAGCCATAAGTCAATGAAGGGGAAATTACAGGTATGACGCATTGTTTGGATGGTTAGTTCAATTTACCTGCAGGACCCGTGCAGCATTCTCAAGGGGTGCTTCTGAACAGAGCATTGCATCCGAAAACGTGCCATATAATACGTCGTCCGCGAATGATTCGGATTCTTCGATGATTTCACTAAGGCTTTCCCACTGCCGCAACCGCACAGCAGCTTCGAAGTCAAACGCTAACAATGTCCGGTGTTTTTGAAGTAAGTCATTCCGATCTGCCACTTCCAAGTTTTTGGTTTCACAATTGAAGACATCTCGAAAGAATTGTATATAATTTCTGGAGTCAAGGTAGTAATCTGCCTGAAGGACTCTGTCAGTAAATTCCGACCCAAACATCCTTGAAGACACAAATAGCGCGGACGAACCCGAGTTTGAGCATCTGCCTCTGTTCGTGCTCGAGCCATGTTAAGTAATGCGCCCAAAAAATAACAAAGTAACCTTCGCAAAGTGACAGCATATAGCTGCTTCAGAGTCAAGTTCGAAGGATACATGTCAAGGAACTGGCTTCCAGTCAGTTCGGTTAGTCCAAATTATTTCGGATGAAGCTGCGTGGCGCACCTTAATAGATGTGTTCACAAGAGATAGTACGGGGCGAATATCCCATATTGTACAATACTTTACGGCGAGGTTATAGCTATTTCGAGAAAACCACTCCATCTCAGAGATTGAAAAGGGACTCCCGTTCTCCTGATCACAGTATTCGATCGCTTTTGCAGTTGCTTAACGGTGACGGAGTTAGGATCAGCTCCATTTTAAAACACCAAGGAAGCGAAACACACCGATCTCGAATACGTTGCAAGTATTCTCTATGACCTCTAGTTGTATCGACTGATCTGAACTGCTCACTTCTGAGACGAGAAGGCGGATAGTATGTCTAGAGTTGCATCAGCCGGGTCCATGGTAATAGTATCGATCGAAATACAGGTAAACATTGGACATAATCACCGAAGAAGTGCTGGCAAATGAATTCCATCCAACGACTTCTTATCAAGGATATCCAGCAGAATCCGTAGAGCGATAACTTCTTGATATTTATCCTCAATATGTCGTGTCTCCGCAAGGCATGCCAGAATATATTTTTCGGATCCTGTGCCCTGTTTGGAAAGAGTCTCAAGACACTCCATTGCTGTCCACTACAGGTCAGATTATGTTGGCGGAGGCAAACGGTAGATATTGGCCTACCCAATTGAGTATCCTTGTCCAACAATGCAACTTTGTACAGCAGATACTGTGTCAAACTCTCAGACCTTGAGGCCTCTGGCATGTCGTCGAACAACTGACGTGCTTTTGATGCATCCACTTTCCCCAACGCGCAGAGAATCATTTTCCTATCTAGGCTGAGTCCCAGTCCCTGAGCTGGTGCGTCTGGGAGCCTTGACGTACCTGCACAATTTAGTTCTGTTCGTATTTCCTGCATTTACAAACATCATATGCCGAGCAAGCAAGCACCACTTCTCTGCAACATCATATTCTTTGCGTTCATAAGCAATATTGGTCTTCTTCCACAAGAGCTATTTATTCTTTTGTTAGTAAAAAAAGTTCATATACGATTTGTAAGAAAACACTGACAATTAAAGATGCTTGGGCGGCTTCCTCGCTAAAGGGTTTCCGCAACGATTCCTCGAGCTTTTCTATCAAACCTAAAAGCGAATTTAGGCCAGCGGTAAGCTCAGATAACGCAGTTTGCATCCAAACAAATGTTACAAAACACTTCTCCAGGATGAAAATGTCATTATGCAGAACCAATCTCTGTATCAGAAGCTGTTTGAGGATATCTAGTGCAAGCTCCGAACTTCACGATTTATTAGCACGAAATCGTAGCACTGCAACTGAGGCAGGTGTAGAGCTCACCTCCATTTGTTTAGTCGATGTACGTGTCGAGTTATCCTTATCCAATGTTAGGTAATTTTGATACGCATAGCTGAAGATATATAACGAACATTTCATAATTCGATTCAGTGATAGGAACTGTCCGAACCAGGTGACAGAGCTCTGCATAGATACAAGGTATAAGTCGTTGAAAAATCCTCATTCGAGATAACAGTACGTACTTGCGTAATAACGTTGGCTGTCAGGGGAGGGTGATTTGCTGATAACGTCTAGGTTCAAAAGGATAACCGGAAGTCGATTTCCGTATTCCTGGCGCAAGATTAGTAGCAAACCAACAAATTGTGGTAAAAGGAGATGAAGACATGACTTACTTGCTCAAGTATGTCAAGTAAACTTGAAACAATAGTTTCTCCATGCTCGTGTTGTAAAAACATGTTTGCACGGACTAGTGAAAAACGACAAAGTTCAATAACCCAATAACCAGAACGAGGACAACGAGCACTTACCTCTCGCAAGAAGCACAGCGAACTGGAGTTCTCTTCTGTTCTCACCAATCCGCCCAATCTCTGGTTGGGGTAATGCTTCATAGGACCGTTGTAACCAGCACGCAGCTGACGAGTGCTCGCCTCGAATTATCATAGATTTTCCGATATCGTAAGTGACTCCTGCACACCGCTCGGCCATGGTAGGATCATGTTTTAAGTATTCCACGTCAATCTTAGAGAACATATGCTCTGTAATTTCCATCTGATCTTGACGCCATGACTAGGTAAGGCGTTCCTTAGCATATAGCCACTAACAACAGATTCAAGCTTCATCTTACCAGTACCATACGCAAAATATAGTATTCGGTAGAGCTTTTGCAAATACTGCCATCAGGAGTACTGCTGCCTTGATTTCGCTTTGACAGGACTTCTTCACGAGCTGCAGCTTTCCCAAGTATTTTCAAACACAGACTTAGTTGGTCAACATCTATAGACCTTGTTAGGCTCTGCAATTCAAGAGTAGCGCATCCTGTTCACTTCGAACCTAGACATCCTCGTGCTGTTGCCAAGGCCACTTTTAGAAGTCTCAAGTAATCTGTATGTTCTTCAAATAGTTACAGTCAGTACCATCCCATTACGAATGGTTTTGATCAGGGAAATTGTGGTAGAATAGGTTCACCTGAATCAATTCCTTTCTCCTCATTCCCTGCCCCAAACTCAATCATAAAAAATGAAAATGCCCGAGCTACCCGAAGAGGCCACATATCAGCAAAACTAGAAATTTATGTCCACAAAATTAGATAGCCCAGAACTCATTTACACTAACCAACACATAAAACCAACAAACGTTCCCCATTTCCACCATCATTCCTGATAAGTCGCGTACACACATTCCACAAATTCGTCCCTATCGAATCCAGCAATTCTTGATCATCTAGGAGAGGATCGCTCGGTGCCTCCAAGATGTAGTTTATGTGTCTGTTGATGCTAGGGAGTTTATCGCAGAAGATGGTGTCGTCATCATCTTCTACGGATTTGAGGAATATCTTGTGGAGAAATGTGCCAAAGTCTAACATGCCCCGTTTGAAAGGAGTAATCAGAAAGTGCCATTCCGGACGCCACCGATATAATGAGGAGCAGGGCAGAGGAAAGGGAGAGAAGGGAGAACCTTTGCAGACGTACCTAAAATCAACTTTGTCTTCGCTGTGGTGTTCCGGCTTGCTTGCGGCATCATTATAGGGGCAATAGATGTCCGAGCTCTCTCTCTTATTCTTCTTTATTTTTTTCCCCTTGGGAAATTAATTCGGGTCTCGTATAGTGTTTTAGGAATAGATGGAGCAGATGTTGAGCAATTGAGAACTGGAGATGAAGGACACCTCCGTGGTGAGCAGGTGAAGTTAGAAAAAGGTCGTCCAGCTAGACCGAAAAAGGAGTCACGCGTGGTCAACCCAACAACACATGTCCAATCCGGCTATACTTAACAAACAAATAACGTCACAGTACAATGGAGCACTGTTGTGGATTGATAGTCTAATATTGATATCGTGGCATCGACTGAAAGCATATATACGGACTCCCGACAATAGGATGCCAATACATACCGAAAATAGAAAACCAAGTCTAGTTGCAACGAGCTAGCAGGCAAGTATCAAAATCAAAAGAAACAAAAAGAAAGACAAAGAAATAGAATAAAAATAGGAAAAAGTTCATCCCCATGGTTGAAGCAAGGTCATGATGAGAGAATGGGGAATGGTGGCATATACAGCGAGATAGCAGAGGTAGATATGTACATGTACGTACAATATACACAAGTATTTTATTCAATGGTCTCAGGAGAATGAAAAAAGTAAATACGGCTAAGATCACCGGTCCGTTCGTTTCATCGGGAGGAAGTTTCCAACGATAAGAGAAGGGCTTGTATCCTGTCAGCATATATATTCCTAATACCTTATATATATTGTGTCGGTGGTGATAGATGTACATGTACTTACATGTTGTGAGTATCACGGCGGATGGTAAATGAAAAACAACATTTGATGCCTTCAGCTCGACTATTCGAATTGGGGCTTTTCAGCGTACAGCTCGTAAGCATTGCCTTTTGAGTGCTGTCGAATGCAATCGCTCCAAATTTCTCCCAGTAGCTGACTAGCTGGTCTTCCACAATTATTTCATGGATTGCCAATTTGCCCTTTTGTTTTTTTAGAACAGGTTATTATGTTAGTTAGTAAACGATTTCTGCTAGGAACGGCTTCAACGAAGGTTATATTGGGAAAATATAAATCTTACGTCTCGCAGAGACTCAATGGGAACGTCGATAAGCTGCGCCATCTCCTTATTGCCTCGAAAAATCTGGCCTGTTCTCCTCCAACAACACGCTGGTATCGCCATGCTCGCGAAGACACGATCGTACTCCATCAAGCTCCTTTCGAACCACATCTCAACCACCAAAAGCTCCATATCTGTAAGTGATTGCATCCGTTCCCGGAACTTGGGCCGAAATTTGTCTAGTTGGCGAAGGATCTTTTGTCGCGATGCAGGCTCTAGATGTTTCTCCATGTACGAATTTAACCGCGCGTAACCACCGACGTAGTTGAATGGCTTCAGCAAGCCCGCATCATACTTGGCTTTTAAAAGTTTGTTCATCCTCTCTTCCGGTGGATCGGTTCCCGACGGATCTGCCGCTGTCATGTAATAAGTTTCCTTGGCCTTTTCATTTCCAACATTGCTGCTTGGACGTTGAATCGAGTTCCCCACGTTTGCAGTTTGGGATTGAGCAGACAGTATTGATGGAGGTAGCATGGCTTGCTGCTGCTGCTGTTGTTGAAGAAACGGCTGATTATTGTGCGGTATGAGATTGGTTGACATGGAATTAAGTAATGACGAATCCCTATAGAGGCCGGACATTTCTTCCCCTGGATACATGGAGGCGTCGTCAAGTAAACTCGTACTCAGGAAATCGTTAAGTAAATTATATTCGTTTGTAACTTCGGGATGGTTGAACATATATGATGGATGAAAAGTGTGCATGTCTTGGAACTGGTTCTGTGTGCCAAATCGCCAATCGTTGTAACTCATAACTGATCACAGTTATTAACTAGCATAGGAATAGACACGAAGATGTGTGTAGAAAAGGCCCTATATAAATTACTCACGCTGCTGTGGACTAACATCGACCGGGTTTGAAGAAATACCCTGAGGTTGAGAAGATTGAGAATGATCAATGGAAGTCGAAAGGTTGGGGACACTGGAATTGCGAAGCACTTGATTTATCTCATGCGGTTCAATCTTCCGTGGCATATTTTGAGCTCCTGCGAAATCATTGTTCGATGAAACCTCTTCCTCCGGCGGAGAAACCTCGTGTTCGCTCTTCGCCCGCTTTACGTTTTCTCTCGGCTCGTCGTGGCAGAGATGGCCGATGTTGCGTTTTATACAGCGAGTACATGGTCGGTCCTGTTTTTTTAAGGGTCCACGAATGAGAGGCATTAGCCACGTTCCAGCAGGCACTTGGAAAAAAAAAAAAAAGAAGTTGAGTAGAGAGAGCCATAGGACAATGGAAAGTCGTACCGAATCGCAGGTCATATGCTGTCCAACGTCGATGAATGAAGATTTTTCCTTGATGTCAGCCAGGCCAATCCCCTTGTATTCCATAACGGCCCTGGTACTCTATGACTATGCAGTTATGCGTTGATTGCCAACAAATTGGTAGCTACCCGCGGGCACATCTAGGTAAAAGCAAAAAAAGGAGTGCTCACCGATCGTCGGCAATAGACACAAGCTGCAGATGTAACAAACGGTTAGCAGTTATTCTTCCCGTCCGAGCTGCCAGGATTCAAGCATAAATGAAAGCGGAAAAAAATGATACATATGAGCGACGCCATTCTCAGCTTGCAAGAGATAACTGCTTAACCCACCGTGATTAACTTTGCGACGCTTCTTTGGGCTGGAATTTGCAGGCGTCCCATCTGCAACCTTAGGGGCAGATTGGTTGTTCTTTGTGCTCATCTCTTCGGTTTGCGCATCGCGCTCTGCTGTTGAATTCGATGGCGTGGCTGTATCCAAGACTCCTCCATTACTCGACTTTTCCCCTTCGTCTTTCGCGAGCTGGGTTTCCCCGTCCTTGGTCATCAACGGCTTGCTGCTCTGAAAACAGGATGCACGTTAGTTCCAGTGGGCGCGCCGAGCCGATTGCACTGCGTAGTATTTAATCAGTATCACTACAGTGCGAGCGGTCGCTTTCCGCCCGAAGATCGTTGGTCGCCAGTTGGGTCTCGAATGGATCGTCTTGCTTGATGCCTTGCAGCGGGTAGCACTGGGGCTGATGGGTCTTCTGTGCAGTAAATAGGCCTTCAAAAGTGACAATAACAAAAAGAGAGTGGAATAGGATCAGTTAAACTCTGCGTTCGATTTTGTCCCCGCATGCGAATGGTGGAGCGCTGTTAACCGTAAACTTTGGGACATCTGAACACTGCCGAGGGACGAACTTCAAACCCAAGGATAGCCACAAACAATCTCCTGCCGTTGCTCCTAATCTAATAAACACATATTCCAATAATGCTACAGGCCGGTGCGACAAACATGGTGGCTAAAAGACCAGAGATATTGCCATTGTATTTCTTTGATCCCGTTCCCCGTGTGGAGTACAATCAAATTGTAGGAAAGTTAGAGGCCGCTTTTCGTGCCCGGATGTTTCAAATGACATTCTTCTGGAGCTTTGTTCCACTTACGCGGTGATTACACGCCTAGATCTAAGGAGATGTTCAGATAGATACATGATGGTATGTAAGGAAATAAAACCTGCTGATTCAATATCCGCATTTTATTGGGAAATCGGGTTCTGCTTCTCAGCCACTTGATATCTATATATTTTTCCTAGCCGAAACAGGAGTCCAGCAACGTCTATACTTTCTCTGGAGGGCCGATGGCTTCCGCATTGGACGTACATTGGAAGATTCTATCTTTCTCGGGAACATCCGAAGAAGTCACCCTAGGGGAAGAAGATCTAAGCATGATTGGGCACGAATGATGGCTTCTCTAAGGCCCGCAATCTGGGTGACATTATTTTGCATCGATTCGAGATGGCTGCGAAGCTGCTTAATCAAAGGATAGAGTTCTGAGTCGGTATCAATCTGTTTGAGGTTTGTAAGTCGGAAAAATCCCCGAAAAGAAATATAAAATAAATCGAAATAATCGATTTGAGGGAATTTTTCCATACCTCACACAGCATACCCCTGTTATTCTTCAGTCCGGTAAAGGTGAGGGATGTACTCCCGTCGCTTTGCTGTCCAAGTCGTTCCAGGTGCCGGATGACTGGATGAGCCTAGATTGACAAATCAGTACCTTTTCGGAGGGGAAGCTCTGGTAAGTTTTGAAAAAATTAACATATTGTACATTTCTTGTCTGTCGCTTCCTTTCTGTTTGCGCTGCTCTCGCATTCTTTTCCAGCTCCTCGAGTTGCGCTTTGTCTTCTGCTAGATGAGCTTCCTCCCGGGTGATCTCTGCTCTTAACAAATCCGCAGAATTAACAACCGCAGCCAATTGAAGTTCCAAGGCACGCTACAAAACGTTTTCAGTTCTCGCTCTATGTTCAAATCAAATGCGAATTCGAGAATACTAACATTCTCATCCAATGCCGCTTCGTAGTCGAAATCGGCGTCTTTGGTACCAGGCGGGAATGGCATTCGAGGTAACCGTCTCCCTAAACTGTTGCCGGCACAAAATACATGATTAGCAAGGGCCTGTTATGATATGAACCTTCTTTTGGCCTCAATAAAAACACCAAAAATTTGAGGATTCAATGGTTGATACAAGATGTCCCGTTACATACTTTTTTCTGACTGCCACAACCGCCGTTTGGGCTTCGATACGCTTCCTTTCGTCGCGATGTCTCATAACAACAGGCCGCTCGATCGATCGGAAAAGGTCTTTGATCATCCCTTGAACAGAATCAGGTAGCGTGGTCCATTTTGTTTTAATTGTACGTTCGGCGATATGCCGAGTCCGAGGTTTCAATATTGCGAATCTCTTGCGATCATGTTCTCCTTCTTGCTGGTCGGGGCCATCGTCAGATCGCTGTTTTCGTTTTGGAGGCATGACCGCAGTGAGATGAAGTGGCCTTGGGGTTTTGATACAAATGTCAGATCAAGCCCACAACATGAATTGCAAGTGTCAATATTGTTTTGGATTATCTTCGCGTTCCCATCCTGGCATAGCAAACCTACGCCAAGACCTTATTTATCTCCACGTGATATCGAATCCAAACTGGAGGAGACCTCTTCCTCAAGCCCTGAGAGTAACGTGAGTATCTTCGAGAAAGCCAGAAGATCGAAATAATATAGAATTGCTGTCTCCTTGTGAAATCTGAGAGACCACGATTATGTGAACCGTGTGAACCTGTATGAACCTGTATGAAGTGCGTCGTGGTTCAGCTCTTCAGATCCAGTGCTATTCGCCACCATCGCTTTCATGAATCACAGTTCAGTCCAGCTGCGCGTTGAAGGATTGATACTACCAATCCGTCCGCAATGCTCTTACATTTGGGCTTCATCCCAGTTGCAGATTTGAGGCTGTTGGTACCGAAGCTCGCAAGCCCGGAACCTGCCAGCGTGTAACTTGCAACAACAGCAGCATCTGATGCTGAAATCCTCTATATACCAGCGGATGACTGACAGAGCTGTTCTTAGCCCATGGAAGCCCTCCGATTGGAATTACGATCATAAATACCCTCCTAAATAGAACCGGCTTGGCTCGAAGCTGGTAGCCCAAATGCCAGTCACTTCAGCCCAACGTCAGGGGAAGATCTCGCCGGGCCAAACTCGTGCATCTTTCCCTTTCACATGTGAATTCCCGGCCGGTCTGTCAACTTATTGATAGCCAATTGTTGAAGACGGAATACATACGAAAACGAAGAAATTCCCCGCACCCTAGTGCTCAGTCCCGTGACGGATCTCATCTAATGAATCTAATGAATCAGATAAACCCAACGGAACTTTGCGGAATGGATATGAGCTGTCATGGCTGTTGTGGAGCTCTTGGGAGCGTTAGATGTATAGTGTCACCACAGAAAATTCCACATCTCTTTCGCTCGCACAACAAATGCCATGTTTACTCCGTTTGCCCGTACTCCAGCTCAGGAATGAAAACTTCTGTGGATTCTTCCCGCTGTGATCCTCGTTCGGTCCGCTTCTCCACATCAATTCTCCGCCCCTCATACCAGCGTAACGCACCTATCCTGCCAAGCTATATTGCATATCTAGCCTTTGAATTTCTTCTCCGTCCGTCTCCTCTGTCTATGCTTATTATTTCTTATTGAGCATCCCTTGATTTCCGATATGGATACCTCTCATTCACATTTTGGCTAGGCAGATTCACATGCAGTTTTTAGCATAACCTCCAGGTGGACATGAACATAATCAGCCTTACCCGGGGTCTTTGATACCATACCCATCCATTGCTCGTCGTCATAGTGGAAGCTGCCCCACATCCTGATGTGCCAGCGAGCCTCAGTCAATTCCCAAACTCACGCGCAGCGAGAATGTTGCAGCTGGCCGATTAGCCCTACCGTGCTCTCTCCTCTCCTGACTACGCAGGTGCAAACTCGCAACAGCAATACACATGTTTTGTTTCCCTGTCAAATTCCCCGCATAAATTCAGTCAAATCAATCCCATTTGATTTTTATTTACCGGGCAATTAGGTGTTAAACATTTTAACATCAAAGAAAACAATCTTGCGCATGCCACCCATGCTCCGCCTACCCAGCCACCGGAACTAACTGCATTGATACAAGAAGAGTGTTTACACGTAGGTCACTTTGAAAGTCGTTCATTTCTATCTTCTTTTTCTTTTCTTTTCTTTCTTTTTTGGCCATCGGTGGAGAAGGTGAAAAGGGTCTCCCGAAACAACATCTCCTGGATTGGAATTGATGGACATCAGGTCACCAATATTTTCCCCCGTTACAAGTTTCGCCACGTTTCCGCAGAGCACTGTCAAGGACAGTTTCTATAGTTATCCCTGAAATCCTTATATACAATATATAAGCATCCCTTCTCATCTCGCCTCTTTCCTTGGTTCAATGGCAGAACGGTAGAGCTATTAATGATAAAATTAACATATCTACCTATATTTAAGTGTCAGATGGGCGAAAAAGCGAGGTATTTGATAGGGTTACCAACTAACAACCCATGGGCACCAAAAGGGAAAAAACATGAAAGTAAAAATAAAAATAAAAATAACTCTCAACTGCCCTCTCGAATTAAGAAAGCAAACGCCTGATATTAAAACCAAAGTTAAAAATATAAAAATGAAGCTATTGCGTCCACATACCAGAGCGGTCAAGCGGGATCTAGTTAAACAATACAAATAGGAATATATCGGAAGCAACGAAGACCTGCCGCTCGGGATGGTCACATTAACTCTTACCGTACCAGTATTTGTTAGGAGCATCCATCGAGGAAGGCTGAAAGAGTGTAAGGGAAGAAGAATCAGTTTCTTTCTTTCTTTCTTTCTTTTTTCCACATGCTGTAGTTATATGTCATTGTTCGCGTTTCTGTTTATATATACGTACAGGAAAATGAAGGAGATGCTATGCTGCTTCTGAGACCTTTTTACTGTTATTGTTTATCTCCCCTTCTTTTGTTACTCCCTCTGATTGGAAAAGAGCTGTGGATGTGTAATTTCATCCCTACCTAACCCCCATTCGATACTTGAGACCCAGCAAGTCAAATATTGGGGTGTGAAAATGCCAAATGCGGTATGTAGTTAGATACAGTAGAGAAAAGCATGCATGACTGCTGACTCTGAAAAAAGGTTAAAAAAGTATGGTATGATAGGGATGTACATAGGAAATGAAAATGGGAAAAACCATATGTATCAGAATGGTGATAAATAAAATACTTGGAAACATAGAGAAGTAGGACAGAAAAGGAAAATCAAGACAAAATGGAAATACGTTAATTTTAAGCCGTGGTCATATCAGTCGTCGACGTAGTTGTAGTAGTAGTGACAGAAGACGTAGAAGCAGTAGCGTGCCTCCTCTTCAACTCATCCAATTGATTTCGCAACAGCTCGTTACCATGTAGTAGATCCTCCAACCACTCCGCTGCCTGAATGAGCATCGTGCTCTTACTGAAGCCACCACCATGCAGTTCTGGAACGAGAGCACACAGGTCATCGAAGCCTTGCTTGATGAGGTTTCGTCGTTTCTGCTCGGAAAGGATGTGGTTGGTTCGTTTCTGCTCTTCCGTGAGGTTTTCGCGGGGTTTGCCGCTTTGTCCTGTTTTGGGTTTCTTCCGTTTTGTCGTCGTTGTCGTAACTGTTGTGGATGTTGTATCGGTGCCAGAGGAAGAGAAGCGTCTGGGTATTGGTGAAGTTTGGCGGCCGTTCGGTTCGTTATTGTACTTGCTGTTATTTGGTGGTTCGATGTCTATATCTTCATCCTTTAATCTGCTCTTGCTTTTTCGGCGTTTCCTGGGTCTTGCGCCATCTTCAGCATGAGTTGGATCGTTCGTGATGGATTTTGACGATGCTGACGATGATTGGACACCGTTATTTGCTGTTGTTGACCATGTGCCTAGGGAAGCCCATTCTGGCATAGCACGATCGAAAGATCTTCGAGCTGGGCTTGAAGCACGCGTGTTTCCGGTGCTACTTTGCGATTCCAGACAGTCCAGATTCTGTAGCAGGTCTTTGGTGCGCTCTTCTTCGCTAGGTTCGTCTATGGCGGCATGGTATCGTTCTGAAAATCTCAAGTCTGAACCCCATCGGAGAGCACCAATTCTCTGTTGCTGTTCGGGCCCAAGTTGTCGTTCAACATCGAAGTACATTTTCGTGGTATGGAATCCTTTACCGAGGAGACCAAAGTCCTTGGGCGAAGATCCCGGTGGTACTGCTTCAACGAAGCGAGAAGGGAGAAAGGAATTCTTCGTCCTCGAACTACTGATATTATGGTTATTTCCATTTGCGTGAACATCATTAAAATGGTTGTTGTTTTCCGTTAAGATGTGGCTAGTCGAATAATCATGCGAAACAAGACCATTTTTATGGTAGAGCATGGATGCGGCAGCTAACACGTCTGAACTGTGCGATGACGATGTCTTTTCCATGTTAATCCCTTCTTGATGTATATCGTTCGCGAAGGTTGGAAATGGACCCAAAGACGTGGTTGAACCTTCGAAGGTAGGAGGAAGCTCTTCAGGCCACTCGATCCCAAAGTTGCCGCTTGCCTTGTCTTGGTCCCCCAGGGAAAACCAAAAATCGTTGCTGTCCAGATGATCCATTGACATAAAGAAATTGTTAAGCATGCTAGATTCGGTGTCATCGAGAAGCGACGGTCCAGGTGGAGGAGCAGGCGGCTCATCGTAAGGTGAGTCGACGTTGAATAAGGGATCTGTAGACGTTATTATTATTCAGTTGGTTTTCTTTTTCTGTCTTTAATTTTTTCACCCTTTGACACTGGATTGGAAGGAATGAAGAATGAAGATAGTTCCTTGTACATACATCCAAAAGGGCCTGGGGGTGGGGAGGCCCGCCTCAGGTGGTGATCATGTTGGTGGATAGGTTCAGGAGTACTCATTTCCATTTTGAATGACGGATCGAACCGGCGATTTACATAAACACGTTCGTTCCTATCAATCCGGGCGGCAAAAAAAGCATATATGTGTCAAGCGTGTCAACCCCATCAACCGAACGGGTGTAATATTTGTTGTCCGCCAGGCCGTGGGAATCTGGGCATAAGAATTAAAAGTCCGGAGATGTGGCGGGGAGGAGGCTCAAGGCGTCTGCGCACTCCAGCACAACCAGGCCAAAGAAGCGGCGCTATGAGTGTAGGGGGAGGTTCGTCCGCGCACACACCCAGAAGTTCCGTCAGAGAATGCCAAAGGCTAGAGCTTAGAGGTAAGAAGTATGAAGTGGGATGATGATGAAGATATTGATTGCGACGGGAGTTCTGGAAAAGCTGGAGAAGACCAGGACTTATAAAGTGCAGGGGGAAGAGTCAAAAAGTCTGGGGAAAATAAGCAGCAGGATTGCCAGTTAGCGAGCGGGAAGCAGGATGTCTTAGCCTGACCAGCATCAAAACCTGAAGTCGAGGTGGATGGTTGCTCTGCGAATTTTTTTTTTGGATGGAGTCGAACGGAGGACTATCACATGCTCTGAACCCAACCTGGCTTCAGCCTCCGAGCTTGTCCGTCGTATCCTGCGCTCGTCACTGGACATACGCCGTACGCGCCAATACGCCAGCCCCACAAGACCGTCACAGCTCCCCTCCTCGCGTGACAGAGATTCTCACTAGAAAACTCCGCAGCTGCATCTTTGACGCGGTGCATTCCAAGCCTTCCGCCAACCAGCCAGCTGCAGCCGTTCCACATCGTCGTTTTTTTCGTCAGTAAAATCCCGTAATTGCATCCCGTAGAGTTGGTCGCATAATACGCACTATTCCTAAAGTTGATGCTGACTCTTAGTCGGCAGTTATTCGGCGAGTCTAGTCCATATTGGGGAGTTTTGGGTATCTTTGATCTTCAAGGTTCTGACAAGCTGCAAGAAATTCTATTCCCAGGCGACAGGAACAGTTCGACGCTGCGTCCCAAAGAGAGACCCAATTTGCTGGTACCTGCTCAGTTTGAATCGGGCCCGTTTCCTCCACATTTTAAACTAGTTTGACTAAATCCACTTCGCGTAACTCCTCCGTGGCTCATTCTGTTTGCAGCTTCCCAGCCCGTTTGGGGGGGCC
>NW_001813980.1:2255436-2273471 GCF_000149585.1 Histoplasma mississippiense
AGCTCATTGCCGCCATAAATCCGAAATTTGACCCTGCAATAACAACCCGACAGCTTTCGGTAAAGACAGGCTCTCAGCCTTATCAGCAGTGCCTGAAAACCCTAAGTCACAAGAGTGTAAGATGAAACGAACCAGAGATCGCTTTAGCCGCTGTGTCCCACACTTGGGATCTAAAACCGATAGAGATTTATACTCTGTCTAAATACTTTTCTCGATTGGTTCCTGGCTGAAGGTGTTAATTCTCTTAGTCATGATGTGGAACGTTGTGGAGGTGATGATCAGTGTCCTTATAACATCTTTGAGAATCTGGCATCTGGACTCTCGCAACCAAGTAAGCTGAGCATATTTTCACCAACCGTATGTCTGTGATGTAAATGCTAATTAATTGCTATAGTGAGTTTGAATCAGGCGACTTAGCAAACTGAATCCCCAATCATCAAGCATTAAAAAAACACTGAGCTTGTTGCCGCCAGTGTATCTGAGCTACCCCAATCACAAAAAAATCCATTTCCATGAAAAAGTGTCTACATCGAGATGGATACCGCTGTGTAATAACTCAACAGATGGATATTTGTCACTGTTAAGGCAACACACATCACACCATTCCTTATACCGCTTGGCATAACTCCTCACTACATCTCAAATCATAGCTTTTTTTCTACTTCTATATCAACTTCTTCTTCTTTTTTTTTTTTTTTTTTTTTTTTTTTTTTTTTTTTTTTTTTAGTAATTTGCTAATTTAATACAGAATGAAAATAATACTACAAACATATGGAAGACTTTATTTCACTGTTTTCCATCTGTACAACGAAATTGGTATGGGTGCAGAAAATACCAATAGTCTGTTGAATGGAATAACATTTGAGGGACACTATGCATAATCAGTTTCGAAAATTTTTGACGTGCTTTTGAACCTACAGTAAGAGTACATTTTCTAGAGAATTTTCAAAATTATTGACGAAAAGTATCAGGATACTCCAAATGTGTTTAATTTCAAGGCCTACTCAACATACCCCACTGGGGAAATGGTGTTCTTTGCCAAACGATGGAAAATTTTACAATGCTGCAAGGCCCAGGAGCCGAAGATGAGATGCTCCTGTCTCGTGATCTTTAGAGTGTCATTGGAGAGTTGCGAAATATTAATGCCGCTGGTATGAATGAAGTTATAGATCAGATCACACAAGCGTGGAAAGACTTGGAGGAAAGTGGTGGTACGCACGGTTGCCTGAGGGCGGATGGGCTGGGCTGAAATTTCAGGCTTTCTGAAGGCTGCTTTCTGGGCCAACGGTTCCTGGATATTGCCTTAAAAGGAGTTGTAAGGTTAAAAGTGATTGCTTTTGAGATCGGAGCGTGATATCTCCCTGTCGGTATCTTTCCAGATCTTACCTGATCACGCAGAGCGCATCCAAACTGACGTCACTCGCCGCATGGGGATTGTATCCAACATCAAATCCACCGCCCTGATTTTCTGTTTATTTGCTCTACATTGGCCTTGCAGTGGGAACCAAGTACGGGTAGGCATCAAGTACTCGACAAGAAGATCACATCGGAGGCTAAGGCTATAGGGGTCCAGACCCGGTCTATAGTTAAACCTGCCGGGTGCCAGGCGGCCCGGAGGCGCCCGTGGCAATTCGCTTCGCCCCCACTACTCGTCTGGGACTTGTAGTCAGTCAAACACCCATGGATTTTTGTTGGAAGCCGAGCTTAAGTAATGGTGGCTTATCTGGTTAACTACACAACTACTCCGTACAGAACACTCAAAAAACGACATTCGGCAGAGTTCAAACTTATCGTGACGTTCACAACCCTTTATTTCGCTTTAAACCCACGAATTGAACCGGATCTTAGCCATTAGTCTAATCTCTAATTCTAACACCTCATTCCTAACCCTACGCCATCCCTAGCCCTCTGTTAGTTGGGGTGAGAGAGTATCGCAAGAAATGTTGTTGCGTGCTATATACAATAGATTCAAAATGCATCTACCAAAGTTCTAGGCCATTGGGGCGAAACAGCTTGAGTTACCACCAGCCAATCGAATCCCTCCAACAAAAGCTTAGCTCAGATCAAGTGACTGCCAACCACCTTGGACGCTGCGACGAACGAGCTCCTTGTTCCTGTCGCTTGGAAATATCAAGGATGCTAATGGCCTTAAACAGACCAGGAACTTCGCGATCAGAGGTAGCGCATGTTTGCTTCTTACTCTACAGGGATCCTTATCGATGACGTTTCTGCCCTGCAGCATTATTGTTATTATTAGTACTATCCTCATTTCGCCAGGAAACACAGCTGTGCATGCCTATTGATCACTCTCGGTCATTCGAAACAGGACCTTATCTTCGCTTGTTAACATCCTTGGGCGTAGTTGCGCGGGTGCGTACCAACCGCCTGTGGATGCGGTAGAGATACATCAGCATCGCGCACCGGCGCTTTTCTTTCTGACAGAAGTCGGGACTAGCCAGGGGGTGAATATCTTCGCTAACATGCACATTTCCTCTAGAATTTTTTTTTTTCTTCCGAAAATCTCCTACCTCCCCATATTTTATACAAGGGGGTTATGTATTTTCTTCCACGAACCATGAACATGGAAGCACAGTTTCTCCATGCTCAACCTCGCAAACTGAACGCGAACATCTTAAAGCCGTAGGTGGAGTGCTCTCACCAGCAGCTGTTACCACTCTTGATTTCTCGTGGCTGGGATGTATTTTGCCTGTCGCAAAACTTACAGATGCGGTATGCCATTTTTTTCTTTTATATTATTAATACTGACAACCTGAATTTGAGTTTGGACACAGAATACTCCGCGCTTATGCCCTGGGATATCTTACTGTCACTGGACCTAAACTCATAGCTTTTCTCCATGTAATTCGCAGAAAAGATTTGAACGACGAAGAGAAACTCAATCGCGTGCGTCTGGATTCCTTAAAATCCCCCTACATTAGTTTTCTGATTTACGTATCTATTCACTCGAACTACGGATGGACTCTACCAACCAGAAAAGTACTGACTTTTGGCGGCCCCCTTAATAGCTTTTTAAGATTTTAAGTAGACCATTTCGTTGGAACAGGTTTCCGACTTTTTGCGCCTTGCTCGCCGGAGGGTCAACTCTACTACCAGCAGTCTTTGAGTCTCTCTTCACGAGATTCACGAGAACTTGGACTAAGGGAAACGGCAAAGCTCGGCCCGCCATAACACAGTGTTTATTGCGCACTATTCGCTTTCTTTCAGCCCTTTTTTCCGCGTGGGTCTGCTTTCCCATCATTAACTCTAATGGTGAAGTCCCGCCAAGTGCTGCTACTTCGCGTTCGGAGGAAGAGGCTGCGATAGCCTCAAAGACAAAACGGAGAAACCAAAGCAAAGCTCCAGAGCCCCCTGGTCTGGCCGGGAAAACACTTGACCTAAGTCTTTTTGCGGTCATCAGAGCAACGGATGCTGTCGCATGCATGGCATGGGAACATTGGCGAAAACGTAGAGAGGCACGAAGTAAATGGACATATGCGGAGTCTATCTCTCCACGATTAGCAGACGCTGGAGTCTTTGCTACAAGCTCTGCCATAATCATGTGGGCGTGGTTCTATCTACCAGAGAGATTACCAGCCGCCTACAGCAGGTGGATCGAAGACGCTGCGCAGATTGATAACCGGCTGATCGAAACACTCCGCTCAGCCAGACGGACCGAGTGGGAGTACGGAAAACCATCAGAAAATAAACCTCCATTACAATCCATGTGCGATGATTATAACTTACCTCGGGAATGGGGGGATCCAGAGAAGACAATCCCTTTCCCCTGCGAGCTTGTGCACATGGGCTGCGGCCCCAGCTGTGAAAAACATGCCCTATGGAGATTTGCCAAAGCCTTCCACTTCGCCTGTGCCACATATCTACCAATCCATCTCGCGTTGCGTTGGCGATCACGGTCCGTAACCGTATTCGTCGACGCGGTGAAAAACGCACTCCGCTCCTCTACCTTTCTCGGTTGCTTTATTAGTATTTTCTACTACTCCGTTTGTCTGGCCCGAACGAGACTGGGACCTAGGTTATTTAGCCCGAAGCTTGTCACGCCTATGATGTGGGACTCCGGGTTATGTGTTGCTGCTGGATGCTTGATGTGTGGGTGGAGCATTTTGGTTGAGAACGCGAAGAAGAGGCTGGAGCTTGCGCTTTTTGTGGCGCCCAGGGCTGCGGTGACGATGTTGCCGCGAAGATATGATAAGAAGGTATGTTTTCAAGATAGAGATGCCACCAAGCGGAAAATTTTCCTCACTGAATATGCCTGAATTTGTCCTTGTTACACAACTTCTTTTTATTTTCTTACTTTTTTAAAAACGAAAAACTAACCCTTCCTCCTCTGTCTCAAAACAGCATCAATGGAAAGAGCAAGCCGCATTCTCCGTGAGCACCGCAATACTCATAACTGCTATCCAGGAGAGACCAGAAATGATCCGAGGGGTATTTGGAAGGGTCCTGGCCCCGGTTTTCAATCATTAGATCTCTTGAAAGCTCTGGAGGTTTATTCGCGACAGCCAATACAATATATATAACTTAGTGTAATGTTTTATTATCATACGATGTCTATCATATTCTGCAGTAAGCTTTCTTTGATTGATTTTTCTTCTATATAAAATGGTGAAATGACACTTGACTTTGTTTTGAACCAGCTTTGAAGAAAATATCCATCGTATTTAACTGAAACTGTAGAATGAGTATCGTATAATCACGTGATTGTCGTGGGTATCCATCGGGATTCGATCTCGCTCAAGCGATCTTAGAATTTCCCTCATCGATTAGATCAAACCCATTCTCACAAATGCTAGAGAAATACGATTTGTTACTATGGTGCCACGGATAGCTTCTATATGGAGTCGAAGGCTTCTAGGGCCGGAGCCACTTTCCATTTACTCTTTTGCATGCAGACAACAGCGTCATGTCTCCCGACGACCTTTTTCTACCCCATCTGCACGACAACAGCAGATTCCCTCGCCCTCTCTACAGAGTAAGATGTCGTATTCTAAAAATCAATCTTCCTTGTAAGTTGTAATTTTTCAGTCAGCCCTTCTTTTTTCACAGTCGATTTACAAAAATATGCCAATGCCTCTCTTTTAGGTACTATACCATCAGCTTAATTATCGGAACTGTTGCTCTCGCATACGGGTCGGTTCCCATGTATAAAATGGTACTTCGTCTTTTATTTTCTTTTGATATATATTTCTTGACTATCCAACAGTTTCCGCACGACGTCTACATATTGTCGCTAACATGAGTTAAACGGTAAAAATAGATATGCCAACAGACCGGCTGGAACGGTCAGCCTGTCCAAACGCACCGCACAGAAGAAAACCCCGCCTCTCGCCTCAAACCTGTAACCTCATCCCGTCGATTACGAATTACATTCAACGGATCGGTATCCGACGTCCTACCCTGGAAATTCACCCCTCAGCAGCGGGAAGTTAGAGTTCTCCCGGGAGAAACGGCGTTGGCGTTTTATACAGCAACAAACAAGGGTCCCGAGGACATCATCGGCGTTGCTACGTACAGCGTTACTCCGGCGCAGGTCTCTCCATACTTCAGCAAAATTCAGTGCTTCTGCTTCGAGGAACAAAGATTGAGCGCGGGCGAATCTGTGGATATGCCGGTATTTTTTTTCATAGATCCGGATTTTGTCAATGATCCGGCTATGAGAAACATTGAAACTATTACACTGTCGTATACTTTTTTCAGTAAGTTGGAGACTTCAATTAGAGTCGGTGTCCGGTGGATTTTTCGGATTAGCAACTAATGGAACACTCTACTGCAGAGGCTCGATATGATTCAAATGGGGTACTGAAGCCGATTACAGGAATGGCGATTCCAACCTAGTCTTCTCACTTCAATTGCCCAAACAAACTGCCCACTAGCATTAGGTTTTGCGGACAACATCTCAATGCCTTTTCCATTCAGAATGGTTGTGGACTGGTGAATCATTCTTGCAAGATTGGATAACCAATTCCACCTACAGTCCGCCTTATTACATTGCGATCGAACAGTTCGAACGAAAACTATTACACCTACCGGCCCAACGGCGATAACTGTACATAGAGAAATCATTTGAAGTATTATGGCTTTTTGTAACTATTATCTGTACACTATCTTTTTTGGGGGCGGCGATCAGAGTTTCAAATCATAAACGGCGTTCTTTGGGATAAACTGGATGTTTCTGAGAATGAAATACCAGTAATGAGCATGTCTCTTCTCACATCTACATAGAACTATATTCAAATAATTTCAACGTTGAATGAATACGGTACTACTCTGTACTTCCTGCTTTTCGGTCTTCCCCCTCACACCGTTGGAGTAGTAAGCAGAAGCACAGACCACCAATTAATCGCGCCTAAAGCCAGCACGCGTCAAAGTTAAATCTCTCCGATATGAAGTTGTCCACGGTTGAACACCTACATTTCACACCCCAATACCCTATTTACCATTGACAAATGGCACTTCTCGTTGATAGGCTTAGGCCTAGAAGCCTTGATGCTCTCACCTACCATAATGACCTTTCTGCTCGATTAAAATCGCTTGTAAGAAATCAACAACTCAAGCAAAACAAGTAGTCCTTCTCCACTGACTAGAGTACCTTCACAGGCGCAAAGCGGTGATTTCCCCCACCTTCTCGTTTATGGACCGTCGGGGGCAGGAAAGAAAACCAGAATAATTGCTACACTTAAAGAACTCTTTGGTCCCGGAGTCGAAAAGATTAAGATCGATGCGCGGATCTTTCAAACCACCAGCAATCGCAAGCTGGAATTCAACATTGTCTCCTCCATCTACCACCTTGAAATCACGCCGTCCGATGTCGGGAATTACGACCGGGTTGTGGTGCAGGAGCTTCTAAAGGAGGTTGCGCAAACGCAGCAGGTCGACTTGTCCGCGAAGCAGCGATTTAAGGTCGTTGTGATTAATGAGGCAGATCATCTCACGCGAGATGCGCAGGCAGCCCTACGAAGAACGATGGAAAAATACAGTCCAAACCTGAGACTTATTCTTCTTGCCAACAGCACAGCGAATATCATCGCTCCCATTCGATCCAGAACCCTCCTTGTTAGAGTCGCCGCGCCCGCCGAGGCTGAAATATGCCAAGTGTTGAAACTTGCAGTGAAAAAAGAAGGCTGGACAGAGGCGCCAGGCCTTAACAAGCGGATAGCTAAGGAGAGCGGGCGGAATCTTAGGCGTGCTCTTCTCATGTTAGAAGCTATATATGCACAGAAGTGAGCTCCGATCAACAGCTTTCGCCAGCCCCGAGAGATAAGATCGACTAACTAAAGTTCATTACCAACAGCGAGAAAGTCACGGATGATACTCCTATCCCGCCACCAGACTGGGAGGCATTGATATCCTTGATTGCGGATGAAATCATGGCAGATCGTTCGCCTGGAAGAATTCTTCAGGTTCGAGCAAAATTATACGACCTGTTAACGCATTGTATCCCCCCAACAACCATACTCAGGGTGAATCATGCAACCTCCATTCAATCTATAGAATTTTGAAATTTGTATACTAACTTTTGATCCGTAGACATTGACTTTCAAACTAATACCCAAAATCGACGACGCGTTGAAACCTGAAGTTATTAAATGGGCAGCCTTCTACGAACATAGAATAAAGCTTGGAAGTGTACGTTAATAAAGAAGTGGATGTGTTCTACAGAACAACATGCTAATGGTGTAAATCGTCACAGAAAGTTATATTTCATCTTGAAGCGTTTGTTGCCAAATTTATGCGAGTACTCGAGAGGTAAGTTTCATTGCACCCAGATTTCATGCACGTGTCCTGCCACATTTACCTTTTTTTTTCTTCTAACGATATAGCAGTTATTTGATGGGCCTTGAATTCTAAATACTTGCACCTCTCTCCATGTCGTTAGCGTGTAGCGTTACCTGGCTTTTTTGTGACTGGTTTTTGTTCCGAGAAATTTGCGAAATTGGGATCTAGCTTATTGCTATCCGATGGTTTATGGCTTGGTCTTGAGGTGCATCGAGTAAGGGAGAATAATATGCCATCGTCCAACACTACAATCCAATTGTACAAAATCAATTGTATTCATTTCCCACTTTATAATCCCAAAATGCCCGTTGCCAATTCCTACAACCTCGCCGCAGTAAATTTCCAGGCATGATCCGTGTTATATTTTCCGCACCGCAGGAATACAAACCAGCGTTTATCTGGGGAAAGTCTTCTATTCTTGGAGATATGTGAATATTACAACGCCGTGATGTACATGTAAACTGAGAAAAAAAGAAGGATATTTATTGCGAAGGAGCGGAACCCTCTGGGGAAGATGGAGGGTTTTTTTTCTCTGAATTCAATGGAACTTCTCTCCGCGCCCTCTTCAATGACTCCAGCGTGACACCATTTTGCAATTTCGTAAGACCCACTATGGGAGGATCGCCCTTTTTCACGAATTCATAGAGCCCTATGAGGAAGATTCGGGGTCAGCTTCTCCTCTACAGCCAGTCTGCGACAGTGGAATATCCAGCCCGAAAACCATGATCTAGTTCAAAGAAACATACCAGGCATCTTGGCCGCTGCCAACCTAAACGCCTCCCGCGCCACCTTCTCATGGAGATCCCCCTTCAGCTCGAAAATGATTCGATTAACCGCGACTCTTGCAGCCCAATAATCGAATTTACCCTTGCCCTTCCCCATACGCTGCTCGTTACCACTTGTATAGACACCGATATTAGCAGCTACTCGTGGGTAGAATTTGTACTTCATGCCTCTGAGTCGTTTCTGGATCGTTTCATAGCCGATCTTCAGCTGATCTGCCGACACTCGACGGTCATGATCCTTCATCCGAAGGCCATAGTCGCCCCAGATGACCGTTGTTCCCCGGGAGGAACCACCGGTGGGCATTCGAGGACGGCCCTTTTGCGACTTCCGTTTCTCGCGGTGTTTTGGGACTAGCCAGTTGAAGGATGGGAAGGTCGTGGAGAAACATCGTGCGGAAGCGGGTAAGGTCGTGGAAGCTTTTTATATCAAAAACTATGCGTAAGATTTATGTGCTTTAGAGCGTGATCTAGGGGGGGGGGAGGGATTGTACTCACATGTAGATCGCAGAGAGTTTAACTGAAGCCCCTGGAAAATATTTAATCGGGGGGTCATGTTTCCGACGTGGAATTGAATCGTTGTTGCTCTCAACGGACGGCGGCGTCATTCATCGCTGTGAAATGCGAAATAATCCAAAGCGTGCACGGGCCATTAAAAGGAACCTAACCTCTGCTGACATAATCCACAGCGAGCATAACTACTCCGTACTGAACTAACTACTCAACACCACCAGTTAGTTGAAACTACATTTTTTCAAACATGGTTATTCACAAATAGTCAATAAAATTATAAACTAACTAGTTGGTTAGTTAGCTATACAAAACAAGTCCTTTGGAACTTGTGTTTCTTACTCACAAAGGAATATGCGGTCAGAAGTGAGGAAATTACCCACGCGATCTTTCTTCAGCACAGAGGGAGACCTTCCCAATCGAAGTGCCCGATCAAGCGTTCCGAGTTTTGTCTTCGGGCGATGTGAATAACTTCATTGCCGGCTGGCAAACATAGAGAGGTTGGATCTTTCAAAGTTTTGTGATATTCAAAAATAACACTGACAACGCATAAGGAAAATGCGGCTTGATGTTGACTAAAATTACTACGAGCTATGTATATCTTGATAAACGGATAGGGTCCTCAGAACCAGGACGGAATAAAAATGGTACTGTACATTTCGATCTTCCTTCTAGAATCCTTCTCCTTATTAATCAATGCCTCAAAACCCAAAGTTCTCCAATTCTACCGGTCATCCTGCTTTTTCCCCCTCCTGGCACTTGTGCGTCGATTCTTGGATATTTCCTGAGACCTAGCCGATAATACGGACTTTGAATTGGCTGCAGTGGCTTGCTTTGGTCTTCGTTTGGATACAGCCTTATGCGATTTGGTAGACGCCGTCTCACCTGGAATTTCAGTTTCCCTAGGCTCCGGTGGTTGCTGTTGTTGTAGTCGTTTGCTTCTACGTAGAGGTGTGCTAGCAGGTTTAGAGAGTGTTCAAGTTACATCTGGTCCCGGTAACGACGGACCACCAGAGGTTACCTCTGCGGATGAATTCGGTGGTTGCCGACGTCCACGTCGTCTCTCTGGGGAAGACTTTGATACCCTTGATGAATGTACCGGGCCTAGAAAACTTTTGTTGAGTGGTGGTTGTCTATCTTCGCTAGAAAATCTTTGTCCGCCAGATCGTTCCATCCGCCCCGTCACGGGAGAATCATCCTCTCCTCGTTGTCTCCCGGAAGGTGGGTTCGATTCCAGGGAATCCTCGGCGTCACCGTTAGCGAATCTGACCGAGTTATCCGCAGAATGTCCTCGCTGAGGTTTGCTCACTACACCAGATGTTTGGCGAGCATCTGTTTCATCGGGAGGAATGGGGTCAAAAAGACGTGGCAGAGGTGCTTCTCCAGCATCGTGGGAGTCATTCCCAAGGGAGTTCACCTGAGGAAGCGGGAGAAGATCAGCTCCAATCTCAAGAGGCCTCTCATGCTTCCAGCTCATCCCAGGTAGTATACCCCACTTTACGTCCCAAATCCCTCGTCGGACCCAAGTGCTCTTGATATTCTCGTACGCTTGAGTATTAATGTCGTCCTCGGTAGTAGCAGGGGCAGTGACTTCCTCACTCCCTGTCTTTCCTTGGATCAGTCCACCCCCCTTCAACACCTGGTAAACAAACTGATGAAAAGGGCGTGAAGCCTCACGTTCACACTTGAGTGCGGCCCGCCGCTCTGCAATAAGTTGCTTCTCTTGATCACTCTTTTGCCGCCTGGGTTTTGGCTCTGTCGGGAAAAAAGAGAAGCGAGGTTGGGGTGTCACTACTCTATCAGTGTCCGATTCCGAGTCAGATTCTTCTAGCTCTTCATGCTTCCACTTCGTTGAAGCTAAAGTAGTCCTACTATTCCACTTGTCGTTCCAGATGCCCTGCTCGATCCACCGCTTCTTAATATTTACCTCCGCCAGTCGGTAGAAGCTTATTCCAACCGGCACATGTTCTGTCCTGTCCATAGCTGCTTTGAAGATCCGGTTTTCTTCCGCCTTCCTCTGAGACGTGAATTGTTCGTAAGGACTGGACGCTCCCCGCTCCCTAATGAGACGAAACCGTTGCTCTTCGCGTCGTTGATTCTCTTCGCGTATTCGCTGGTCCTCACCAGGCGGAATTGGACTCTGAGACAATGTTGAGTTGTGTGACTGATGAGATTTGTATGATGGTGGAGAATCGCTGAATCGTCTTCTTGTGTGATCGAGTAGCTGCGGATCCTGCTGCAACGCTTCCAAGGCCCTTTGAGCCCTAACTAGCCCATCCCCTCGAATATCTGGAAAAGCCATGGCAAGTTGTTTGCTATCAGCAGATATCAGCAGAGGCGAGATCGCGACGTAGGGCAAAAAGTAATGTGGTGGTGGTGTGAAAAAGCACGCGATGATGGAAGCTCTCTCCAATAGCCCTGGAGTTCACTCAACAAAATTCGCGGCAATTGACCCTGTGTGCAGTTTATATTTTTCACACTTGGAATGGCGCGTTTGCCAAGCAGGGCTACACGATGGCTGCCGAAAGGGGCGTCGCCCCATTCGACTCCGCTAGAGTCGCTTGGCCGGCCAAACAGGGATTGTTGGGCTGGACATTTCCATGCGACAACCAATACGACGACCGTCTTTCACACCCTGGACAGTTGGCAACGAGGCAACATGGGGCTACAAAGAGCTGGAGGGGTTCAAATTTGCAGACTGGAACAACCATGGCAGAGTTCAAAGTTGAATGCAGCTTAGGGTCGGAACTTGGTTTTATTTGAGTTGAAATGGCACCTCTCTGCCGCTGAGATGATAGGGAAGAACTGGAAAATCATCTCCCCGGACATAGAAGACAATCCCCGCGTCGCTCGGACTATCGACGACGCGGAAACTGTCTTGCCCTCTCGGCGAGAAACCAGGCCACACACGTCGGGACGGGTTGAGCTAAAGATGAGATACGCAACAATTGATAGGATTGGATCCGGGAATTTTGGGGAAGTATACAAAGTCGTTGACGCGGACTTGGGCAGGCTCATGGCCGTTAAGATATTAAAAAAAAAAGACGCCTGTGAGTGGAGCAACAGAAGAACAGGTTGCTGCATCGAGGAAATCGGCGTATCATGCACTGAAGCGTGAAGTAGAAACTCTTGCCAGGATCAGCCATGTGAGTTAGACTCCCAAGGTCATTTTGCAGACGAACTAATGTGCTCCAGCCATATATTGTTGATTATATCGCCTCCCAAGGCTGGGGCGGACCCAATGTTGAGATATTCATGGGTCTAAAAGAAGGGACATGGAGTCATTAGTCGAGATCGGGTCTGCCGCCGGCTTCGAGCCTCTCCTTTTCCATCATATGCTCCAAGCACTCGATTGCCTTGCATTCCACGGCCTCATTCATCGAGACGTGAAGCCGGAGAATATCCTCTACGTAACGGGTTCGGATGGCCAGTATTTATTCCAGCTCGGAGATTTTGGTCTTTGCAACCGTAAAGTCGTTGCCGAATCTGCTGTCGGAACTTTACTTTACATGGCCCCTGAGATATTCTATGAAACGGAGCAAACCCATAAAGTAGACGTTTGGTCGCTCTTTGTCACGATGTTGTGGACACTTGATACAGGATTTCGTCAGATTTGCGGAAGTTTCAATGGCGTAGGTGAGATTCATCAGGCTATCTCGCTTGCGGCCTCGCAGTTACCCACTGTTGCACGAATCAAAGAAATGGCGATCGTTGATGCGGAAAATCGTGCTTCAGCGGCGCAAATGCTTCTCAAACACTTCAATGGGAAAGGGCTCAGTACTCCTCAGAATCAGGTCCCAGCTTTGCGGACCACTCCCGCAGGCCCGGCAACCCCCGTCTCTAGAACAGGACAGCCAAAAGGTCCACAGAATCATGCGAGTCCACCCACAGCTGCAGGTCAATACGGAGTCGGTCAAGCTCTTCAAGATCCTTCGCAAAGACTAGCATTAGATCCAATGACCGATGTGCGCCTGGGACAAGCATTCAGTCCCCCATTTGCAGAGAATCCTCAAATTCCTGGCAACGCCCCATTTGGCAACGCCGACCTTAGGCCGAGGAAGAGCAGAGAAAGGGCCCACTTTTCCTGAAATCCACCACCGCCGTGGAATGTGAAGATGATATGCTTCGTCGTCGTATCTGTCTACATATCTCTACTTCGTTGAGCTGGCAACCAGAGAAAGAATCTAGACGGCATCTTCACGTGGGCAATTCAAGCATGGGCAGGCAAGGTTAACCGCTCGACCAAAATGGTCATAAACTATAACAGCTAGCAGGAGGGAGAGCCTGTACGGATGTACTCTACATGTAGTTTCTTTAGTTGAAATCCCCAGGTGGGGTTGCGAGTCCTTTACAACATGGTAAATGTACACTTTTAATTTGTTTTTATATTGTTGATATTTCATTGATACTTGTTGATAATCAACTTGATATTATTTTTGTTATTGTTGCTATCTAGCTACTTCGAGTAGTTTTTCTGTAACTAAGATGAATGTAAATTACTGTACATAATTATAAAGATCACACGTTGAATAGAATATCAGAGTTGTCTAATAAAGATGTTGGTGAAGATATCAACATCTTTTCTGATTACTATATTCAATAACTACTCCAAATTGTATATAAAATAGAGCCCTACCTACCAACAAATCTACATACTCAATAATAACATCACCATCTAGCTACCCACCTACTTATCAATGCCAGCTTACAAGCTGACTAGCTGCCTATCTACCTGCTTATCTATCTACTGACCTGGCTGAATGATTGATATCCACTGATGATATCTATTGATGAGAGCTAGCAACGATATCTAGTGATGATATCTGCGATGATATCGTTTAATAGCAACATAATGAATAATATGACTTCGGACTTTCGCTCTGTCTTGCCACAGCTGCATGCTCCATGAAGCCCCTGCTATAGAGTGTTGTGCCTGAGCTTTTCCACCCTTTGAAGGAATTAAAGACGCCTTCATCCCCTGGGATTTAGAGGTTCGTTTGCCCATTCTCAGAAGAGGGGGTGATAGAGGCAGGCTGCCCCTAGTAAGTGATGTGCAATAGTAGTAATAAATATGGACTTGTGATCATTCTGTGTCTGTGCAGAAGATGCTGAGAGAAGAATATATATATATATATATATATATATATTGACTGTCTATTTAAATACAGTTTAGATAAGGAGGAAGGGTTAGCAGATAAGAGAGTTGACACCATCAAAAGTGGACTGTACTTGTACGAGCCGGAAGCGGCGCAAAAGAAAATCCGGACATCCCGCTAAATAGGCACATGGGCTGACCGAGTCCGCCATACCCATCAACCCCGGGAGCATCAGAGACAGGGAAACAATCGTGAAACTGGACAGAAATCCAGCTCTACACATAGTGAAACCAGAGGATATACAAACATAAGCGAACAAAGCACTACAATCAATAGCCAATCTCACTAGGGAAGACGCTGCGCATCAGTGCATCAATGCCCCTCCACTAACCACCTCTTGGCTGAGCAACAAATTAAGATGGCGTTGCATCGCGCGATAGTGAACGAGCCAACCGCCAGAGAACATGAAGTCCTCAAAATTGCGTATGATGGCCTCCGAATTACGGAAGAGCAGCTTCAAGATGTGGAGCGTGAGATCTGTCGTTTGATGTCCGCCAAGATGATGTGGTTCCCCGAGCAATCCAGTTTATCACGCGACTTTCATCAGAAATGGGATGAAGGTTTCGGGGACGGAGACCTGCCCCCGTCAGAATGGTGGAAATGGGCAGCCCACAATGGTCTCTTCGAGTCCGTGGATAATCTGGACCGAGAACTGGAGAAAGCAAATGCATCAAAGGCAAAGTTTGAGGGTGTTCAAAGTGCTCTTCGATGCTGCATCAACAACTTGTCGCGTCCGTATCTGCGAAACTTAAATATTCTGGACTTGCCTAACGAGATTCTTCTCAAGGTCTTCGAGTTCGTGGAAGACAAGTTTGAATTCCCATTGCTATTGCCATTCTACCGTCAAGGCACAAAGGATATCAAGAACATACGCCTGGTCTGTTGGCGATTCTGTAACCTGAGCTCGCAGCTGCTCGTCCGTGTTGTGCGTGTCAACTTCAATGAGCTATCACTTGCGCGCCTAGAAGAGATTTCTCGCCATCCCACTATCTCCAAAGGCGTTCGTGCCGTTCAAATTGTCCTTCATTTTTACAACTTCTCATTCACCGACTTCCACCGGTTCATTTCATACCAAGCAGACGAAGTTGAAAACCATGTTGACCCTTTCGACCACGCGAAGATGTGGGAGAGTTTGGACATACCCGAGCAGACAGCATTGGAAATGGTTTCAAATGGAAGGGCGGTTATATCTACACTACGTCGACTTGAGTTAGCTGATCCTGATGATAACAGCGGATATTGTGAGGGCGACGAAGATCATCGAGCACGTCTGGGAGAAATACATCGACAGTATCTGATCCTTCTGGAGAAGCAGGAGTCACTAATAAGAACCAAAAAGTTATCTCAAACTGTTGGCTCTGCAATTTCCAGGATGCTGGGGCTGTGGAAGCTAGACTTTAACGATACGGATTTTGAATCCTTGAAGGACCGGCGACTGATGGTACCTGGGGGCAGTATCTGGGATGCACTACATCGTTACATGCTCCAGCCAATAACCGGCGATGATGCAAAGAAACATGGGCTCGAGCTACCTAATTATCAATGCATCGTCAATGTGATAGATTCTGTCCGAAGAGCGGGTACATTGCTTGACAACATCGATATCAAGCTGTCAACTCTGGGATATCCTGGGAGCTTAGCGCTGGCTCCGGATATCCGACGAGAGTTTTCGTCCAGAATGCAGCAGCTGAAGGAATTTGCATTCTCGTTTGAGGGCAATCTTACGGAGCAAGACGCAGATGATCTTAGCAAATTCCTGTCTGCCTTCTTGGACACATCAAGCCTACAAAATCTCAGATTGCATATGAGAGGCGAGGAGGCCGAAGCGGCAAGAATTGACGTGGGCCAAATCATAGGGTCAAAGTCCAGACATAAGTTGATCGACATCTCCTTTGACCAAGTCGCCATGGATCTTCCTAGGCTGCTGCGCTTCCTCGAACGGCTGCCGCAATCAATCCACTGCATCCACCTGCGGGATGTCCGTTTGCTTAGTGGTACCTGGAAAGAGGCTCTGGATGCGCTTCGGAAGAAGAGATCTCGTGTTGTGCTATTTAGCGAGCCGCAGGGCGCCGAGTGTGACAATATGCCACGCGAAGTCTACGAAAGTATATTCAGTACGGAGAACTGCGACGTCAGCAATGCCGAGCGTTACATCAGGAACTGGATCCCGTGGGAACCCAATCCCCTGCAGGCGCTTGAGGACGGGCTTTACAATGCGAACTGACCCAAGGGGCCTCCGATGGATAAGATGTTCATCGATGGCACTCTTGTGGCATATTGTGATGACTGTGGATCTCATGCAGGAATCTACTATGGGGGAGTCTATTGTGATTGATTGTTTGAAGAGGATAAAGAATACTTCTCATTATCTAACAATGTTTGAAGGCTTATTTAATAAGTTTTTCAAATACTGCTCTTCATTATTATTTCCATTATTAAGTGAATAGATATTGAAATAAAAAGATTCAATTAAACAGAGGAGAATACACTTGGTTCATTGATGTCAGAGAACTGATGTGGGCAATCAGTTTTCTGACTTTATATCAGAGTCAAATGAAGATTTGACATGAGTCAAGAGAATGTGTGCACTGTTCATCTTGAATGAGAGAAAGTTTCATCAATCAGCTTCATTAAAATTATATACTGTTTCTCATATCAGTGCAATAAATTTTTGAGATTGATAACCCCCAGTGTTGATGCTGACTCACTAGATTAGATCTTTACTCAAATAACAATCTGTCTATATATGCTTCTATCCGCATTCTAAATTGAAGCTTTCAATCACTGTGCTTCTTTATAAGCCGAAGTGGGGTTCTTGAGAAAAAGCAAAACGAAACCGTCACCCCGCTTGTTTTGAAAGGTGATGCATAGCTGGCTCCAGTGCATTAACAGTAGGTCAGACCACAACTTCTTATCTCTGGCTCTCAGATCTATTGCTCCCTCCCCACGCGGCCACTCAGGCAGTGGTTCCGGGATCGTGGTCCTTGACTGGCTCTGCCATGGGATCCCAATCATGGTCTGACTGGCCGGAGTGGCCTGGCTGGCCTTCTGGCGTTGCTCTCGCATCCAATGCTCCCGCCATCGCACGACCAGGACTGTCCCTGTCTTGTTGGGCCGTGGGCTAAACCACTAACTAGTGTACTTTGGACTAGCTGGAACCCCCTAAGGAACATGTTCATCCTTTCTGTCTGGGAACACATCAATATCTCTGGAACCTAACGGATCCAAAGGAATCATCTGTCTATTGGTTGTGCCATGAAAATATATTCTCTGTTCGAACGATTGAACCTCATCTTTGTACATTTTCTTCAGGGTCATTTTAGGTACCGGGTCCATATGTAGAATTGTGTTTATTTACGTGCATTGCTAAAATATACCTTTGAAGCTAGTATGGGTGTCTCTCTCACTTACTTCTTGGGGAGTTAGAAACAAAAACAGCTCTATCCAGGGGATCTCGATTCATGCGGTGCCTCCCCATTCTGCGCCCTCATAGATAACTCATTTGAGGCTATCAAAGGACAGGAAAAAGCGCTAAAAGGGAATCCATGAACTACCTCTGCATGTCTGGTATCTTCAGGGTGCCTGCAAACTCAGGACCAACTAGTTATTGTAACCTGATGTTAAGGAGCTGAGTGAGCATTGTCCCGTTCTCGAACCATCACTTCTAGCTGTCTCTATCGTTAGGACGTTGGAACACTCCCCTGTTGACCATCAACCACGCGCTCTGCAGGGTGAATACAAAGTCCCAAGCTTTCATTGTCTAAGCTCTTCGCTTTTTTGGCATCCTATGCTC
>NW_001813980.1:2273598-2284900 GCF_000149585.1 Histoplasma mississippiense
TTATTTCCCGGGATCCGTATAACGGTCAGAATATCTTCTAGTCGTTTCTCCTTTATCTAGGTGTGAGTTTTTCAAGCAATGGTTCAAACAATTGTCCTCTCTCCTCTCCATCTCTCTCCAACTTCGCACAGATTGAGAACAATGACAACAACATGTAGGACTCCGAAGATAACAATGATGATCTATAAGACTTTAATTTCTACAGTCGCTTTCGTCTCCACGTCTCCACGGGTTTCTTTTTGAGGTTTTTTTCATGTTCTTGCACTCGGGGGATCGCGTTCTCTCATAATTATGAATCTATTTCGGAAGCTTTCACGGCATAGCTTATTTCGTTTTGTCCATCATCTTTTGCCAGTCGTTCCAAGGGATCCGAAAGGTATAAACTTTTTCACAAGGAAAATATCCAGTGTCCATTCTCCATCGGAGAAAGATTTTGAACAATTTTATCGCTACACGTCAGGACGTTGGCTTTGGGATGAAAATATGCAGCTACAGGAACGCTATCGGAAATTTAACCTCCACAAGTTGCAAGCTATTGCCGCCCAGGTATTGGGTTCCTCGAAATGCATCTCCATGACCAAAATCGGGGAAGGCAACTAGAATAAAGTGTTCTGTCTTCAGATGGATGACGGTGCGGTCGCCATCGTTCGAATACCCCATCCAAATGCTGGTCCGTCACGATACACAAATGCCTCAGAAGTCGCTACCATGGAGCTTGTATGTGAGGATTCTATATGAAAGTGACTCAGTGCGGAGCTTATCTGTATTAACGTTCTTCGCAGGTTGGATCGGTTCTTCAAATCCCCGTTCCTAAAGTTCTGGCCTGGTCCGCGTCTATCATTGTGGAAGAGGCCAAAGGCAAGCAACTGACGCAGCTGTGGGAGCAAATGGATTTGGAAGAGAAGAAAAGCATCATAGATGACATTGTCACCATTGAGCAGAAGCTTCTCTCTATCTCGTTCAGTTTGTAAGGCGTTCCATAACATGCTTATGAAGTGCGTGGTACCCTGACTGACGCTCTTTTCAATGCTTGGGCTCTCTATACTTTACATGCGACAGCTTTCCTGGCTGCGAGGCAGCGGAAGTTCTTGGCGATATCCCCACGGCTATTAAGGAAGATATCAAGAGACGATTCGTAATTGGTCCAACCGCAATTAGGGAATTCTGGGAGAAGGAAAGGTCACTTTTAAGAATAGATCGCGGGCCGTGTATGCACCCCAGAAGCTCCTCTGTATTATACATTTGAGTTGCAACCCACCCAGAGACCCATTAACCAGGGAAATCTGCTGAGGAGTATGTTGAAGCTATTGCGCACCGAGAAATGGCATACATGGGCAAAGCTTCTACATCTGGTGCCTCAGTTTCCGGCTATGTGAAGTTGTCCCAAGCACAGTTGTCACCACAGGAGCATACCCAGCTATTACAGAGGTATTTTGCTTCAATATCCAACCTCTTTCCCAATGATCCAGACCTACTTCGTTCAGTGTTATGGCATCCTGACCTTCATGACGGCAACATTTTCATCCACGAAGGGAAGATCTCAAGCATTATAGACCGGCAGTCCGTTTGGACCGGACCCTTAATGTTACAAGCTCGAACTCCCAGACTGATCAATTACAATATGGATATAATATTAAAACTTCCAGAAAATTTCAAGGAACTTAATAACGGCGAAAAGGAACGGATTAGAGATCAAGTTTCAAAGTCTATTCAACTGTATATCTACAAGCACGGAACGGGAAGACGCAACCCGCTACTAAACAAAGCCCGAAGGCAACCGTTTGGCAAAACTTTGGCTCAACTTGTAGATTTTGCTGGAAATTCTTGGGACGACGACATCCTTCTATTCAGAGAATGCCTTATTTAGTCTTGAGAGGTATGTTGTCGTCAATTTTAGTATCTGGTGGCCCAGAGCCAATTCTGTGTGCATCCTATATTGCAGGTGTACTAACAACTTTCCTATAGGAATTAGTCTGAGCTGGGTACGACGAACCCGTGTCCCTTTCATTTTTCAGAAGACGAGATTCGGCAGCACCACGAGGACGGAGAGGGATTCAACGAGACGCCGGATTTCTGGGACTCAGTGGAAGGAATTGTGGATAGAAGTGGTTGGACTATCCCCGAAAATTTCGATACTGCAGTGGACTACTTTTCCAAATTACGGGAGGAAGGTCTGCGCACATTAACCGGAGAGGAACGTCGGGACTTTGAATTACAAACTCGTTGGGTGCTTCGGACAGTGTCGCAAGGCAAACTAGCTTGATTAGTAGGTTTTGTTCTGTTTCTTGCCTATAGTAAGTCACCCTCTAGAAACAGAGCTTTGTTGACCAAAGAACCAATTACCAATGCTACTAAATTCCTGCAAATATTAATAGAGAGCTAGAGTAGTCGTCTGCACAACGGGCTGGTTCACTTATTGTCAAAGCATATTAGAAATGTGCTAGAATCAGTTTATATCAGCGAGGGGACTGTGAATGGCTTTGGCTGAAATACATTTGTTCAGGGAACACTAAAAATAAAGCAATGTCAACGGCGTTGGAAAATAAATGGTGATTGATTTGAAAGATATTGGCAAGAATAGTTAAGAAACCAGATTATATATCTATTTTAACTGCTACATACAAGTTAATAATAAAGTCTTGATCAGACTTGGCAACAAGTGCCATGTTGAGTTTCTGTCTTTCTGCAGTTTTGTTTAAAACCTGCCTTCACTCTGAGGAGGGCCAAATACTGGCGGTTTAGCGAGGTCGAGATTACGTTGGCCGCTTCACGTGTTTTGGCGCGTCCTTCCGTGGAAGACGTGAACCCATCCCAACATCTTCAACATCTCTGCTTGCGGCTATGGTAGGCTTGCTGGTTTAGTTAGGGCCCATTCGGAACATATAATTTTATTTCTTCATAGAGTGAATGGTCTGGATACACAATGCCCGCAGACATTAGGAACTTTTTTGGCGGCGGAAGGCAGCTAAACAGCTCCAGGAAGGCAAGCGGTCCTGCCAAAAAGCAAGAGGTATGACATTTTCCATGATTGATATCGAGCTTGTGGCTTGCACCAGAAATCAGTCCTACAAACCTCAAATTGGTTTCGAGCTTTGTCTTCGTTGCTGACCGGAATGCTTATTCTTCAGGATGTATCCTCCTCGAGAAAACGGCGTGAGACACTCCCTTCTAATGGATCAAAAAGTTTGATATATTTCTAACTCTTTTGACGACCTATAGGCAACAGAAAAATAGTGGAAGATAGCGATGAAGATGAAGATATTGAACAGGCTCCTCCACCAAAACCTCAGCCACAAAAAAAACAGTATGCTCTCGAGTTTATATCCCATACTACTCCCAAGCTGAAATCCTCTCACATAGGAAGCCCGAAGAGTCGAAAGGAGAGCCTACGACGACATCTGCTTATTTTGCATCATCCAAAAAGAACAAAGCTCAATTTAAAGAGAACGAATCTCGCGAAACACGAGACTCGAGGGATGTTACTCTAGAAAACAAATCGAATTCTAAACCAAAAGTGGAAAGGAATGACCAAATAGAAATTCCGGTTCGCAGCCCAGCTTCAATGCGGAAGACCAACCCAAAGCGTGAATCAATTAAAACCGCCCGAATCGTGGAGACCGAGGAGGATCTTGGGGCAGATGACATTTTTGCTACTGGCTATCGAAATCCAGGGAGGGGTGGCGACGACGACTATGTGGAGGGGGATAGCAACAGCGATTTCGAGGACATGGAAGTGGAACCACCAAAGGCTGCATCTCCCAAATCGAAGCCAACCAAAACTTCCCCACGTATCAAACGTGATAGCGGAACAAAGGACCTCGGCCCAACCGACATGAAATCTCCTGCTCGAACTGGACGGAAGCGTAAATCAGAAGCATTACGCGTGGGTGAAGAAAGTGATGACTACGTCGATACGAAGAAAAAGCCATCCCGTTCCCAAGCTCAAAAAAGCCCTTCCAAGCCTGCAGTGAAGAAAACAAAAGCTACGAAAACAGACAGGCCGGAAAACAAGGGAATCCAGGATATCTTTGACAGCATTCCGACAGTGCGCCCACCGTCTCCTCCAGCTGCAGATGGCGCTAAAAAATTCAATTTTGCACAACGATCCAGAGACCCTGTTACATCTGGCTCCAAAGATCTACCCGTTGGCGCTGAAAATTGCCTTGCTGGCCTGTCGTTTGTCTTCACGGGCGTTCTTGATACATTAGGTCGAGAAGAAGGCCAGTCATTGGTGAAGCGATATGGTGGAAAAGTCACTTCGGCTCCCAGCTCTAAAACCAATTATGTCGTTTTGGGTAGTGACGCAGGGCCTAAAAAGTTGGAAACTATTCGGAAGTTCGGTCTCAAATCCATAAACGAGGATGGCCTATTCGAATTGATCCGAAGGCTTCCCGCTAATGGAGGGGATGGGAAAGCCGCTGAAAAACACGCAGCGAAGAAGAAAGTGGAGGATCAAAGAATCAAAGACATGGCGGCGGAAATAGATCGTGAAGAAAAGAAAAACGCTGCGTCCTCTATAGCATCAACCACCAAGTCCCTGAACGGTGCAGGTAATCCAGCGCCTGCCCAGGTTGACGATCGACTCTGGACCTCAAAGTACGCACCTACCTCACTTAGCATGATATGCGGAAATAAGGGTGCTGTGGAAAAACTTCAAACTTGGCTTCGAAACTGGAGAAACAGCTCAATGGCGGACTTTAAAAAGGGAGGGAAAGATGGTACAGGTATTTATCGTGCGGTCATGATCCATGGGCCGCCCGGTATCGGCAAAACAACAGCTGCACATCTCGTGGCCAAACTCGAGAACTATGATGTTGTCGAAAGCAATGCAAGTGATACTCGAAGCAAAAGCCTTGTGGAAACCGGCCTTCGAGGGGTGCTGGATACCACTTCTCTCCAAGGTTACTTCTCTGGAGAAGGAAAGAAAGTCGAGAGTGGCAAAAAGAATTTGGTTCTTATCATGGATGAAGTAGATGGGATGTCGGCTGGAGACCGTGGTGGTGTTGGGGCCCTAGCTGCCGTGGCTAAGAAGACGCGAATACCGATGATACTAATTTGCAATGAACGAAGACTTCCGAAAATGAGACCTTTCGATTCCGTCACATTTGACCTGCCATTCAGGCGCCCGACGGTAGAACAGATCCGTGCGCGGTTATCCACTATCTGTTACCGAGAAGGACTGAAAATACCGCCACAGGTTCTTGACAATCTAATCCAAGGCACCCACGCTGATATTAGACAAGTAATTAATATGTTGTCTACTGCGAAACTCGACCAACCAACCCTTGATTACGACCAAGGCAAGCAAATGTCTAAGGCCTGGGAAAAGCATATTATCCTGAAACCCTGGGATATTGTTGGCAAAATCCTGAGTGCCCAAATGTTCTCTAAAAGCTCCGAGACAACTCTGAATGAAAAAATCGAACTTTATTTTAACGATCACGAATTCAGTTACCTAATGTTACAGGAAAATTACCTTAATACAAGACCATCAGCAGCGAACTCGTACCAAGGCAGAGAGCAGAAGTTCAAGTTGTTGGAGTTGGCTGACAATGCGGCCCAAAGCATCAGTGATGGTGATTTAGTGGATCGCATGATACATGGAAGTCAACAACAATGGAGTTTGATGCCCACACATGCGGTATTTAGCTTTGTCCGACCTGCTAGCTTCATGGCTGGCAACATGACAGACCGCCCAGCATTCACAAGCTGGCTTGGTAATAATAGCAAACAAGGTAAATTTCCAACATTTGCCCTTTATTCGTTCCCTCACCAAAAAAAAAAAAAAAAAAAAAAAAAAAAAAAAAAAAAAGAGAAAAAGATAATAATATTTTGTAGGTAAAATGGCGCGCCAGATAAAAGAAATACAGGGCCATATGCGTCTACGTTCTTCTGGTGACAGACACGAAATCCGCCAGCAATACCTCCCAGCGCTATGGAACAAACTGGTATTACCATTACAAGTCCAAGGCAAAGATTCGGTTGAAGGCGTTATAGACTTGATGGACAGCTACTTCCTCACACGAGAGGACTGGGATTCCATCGTCGAACTTGGTCTCAGCTCGATGGATCAAAAGAAATTAAAAATTGACTCGCAAACAAAAGCCACTTTCACACGCCTGTATAATCAACAGTCCCATCCCCTCCCGTTTATGAAAGCCACAAGTGTTGTTGCGCCGAAGCACGTTGCCAAGGTGAAACCTGACCTCGAAGATGCGATTGATGAGTCTGACGAAGGTGAGGAGATTTTGGGTGAAGAAGAAACTAAAGACGACGAGAGTGATATGGATTTGAAAAAGGATAAATATGTGAAATTACCGAAGAAAGCCCCGTCGAGGAAAGCCAAGGCTGCCGCAAAGCCACAAACGAAGAAGACCAAAAAGAATGTTGCTGACGATGATGACGATGAGGACGATAGCGAAGAGGATGTTAAACCAAAGAAGGGGCCACGGAATGCTCGCAAATCCAAGGCAAAAACATAGGCCTTGGGCTCGGGAATGACTTAGTTGTTTTCTTTTTGGCACAAAAGCCGCGGAGGATTGAGTAAAATTTTTTGTATAATTTATTTATTTCTATTCTATATGATGTTATATTTTTTTTTCTGGGCTTAATAGTCGCTACATAATTAGCATACAGGATAAAAGTATTTTGATCAGTGTCTGCCTATCAACTCCAAACTCTTATCGTGTCCACTTGTGGATGGAGATATTAATATGTTGATCTCGATCGAGATCACTTTGTATTCTTAAATCGTAAGTAAACGAGAACGCACAGGTTACGCATTAGCCAGCAGCCGGCACTTGGTTATGGCTATCATATTGCTGTCCTCAAGAAGGTAAAGAGAAGGTAAAATAACTGGAATAAAGATAAAGTAACCCAAAAACAAAAAAAAAAAAAAAAAAAAAAAACAGAAGATATTCCAATAGTTCAATCATATTTCGTATCAAATATATGGTGCATGGAAAGGTACCACAAACATGAAAAATTCTTGCGCACCCATCTTCATGTCAAAAAACGTAAAACGTTGATACCTTCCAATCCACCAACCAATCCCATATTATCCATCCTACGACACAGTCCTCCACGGAACATGGACACCCAGCGCATCAGCAACCCGCATCGCAGATACCACACAGCCTTCTAACAAAACCATCCCATCCCAGCACCAACCTCCCACCAACCAAACATTACCATTTCCATTCCGCCATTGGTGACTCTTCTCCGATGCCCCAGTGGCAGCGTGGTCACGTCCAAAAATGCGATTTACAACCTCTTTGCTCTGCGGCGTACGCAGCACTCTGGTGAAGCGCGTTCGGTGGATGATCTTTGAGGGATCGATTGGCGTTATGGGTACAGTTGTGACAAAGATGGAACGGGCACATTCGTGGATTGCCTCCGTGAAGCCGGCCGGCGACGAACGGACATGGATGACCTGTGTCTCTGGGGGCGGTGCGGACGAATACCCATAACTGCTGGTGGCATTGCTCTCCTTATTGCCATAGCGGCAAGTCTGCGATAGCGGGTGAAAAGAAGACGTGTCGTGATGCACGATGCTCTCGACGAAGGTGGTTGGCACGTGCGTCATGGTCGATCTCAGCGGTTGAAATATAGCGCCAACGACATCCGGCGTGACAGCCATGATAGCATGGTCAAAATCCCTTTGATGGAGAGTGCCCTCTCCGCCCACTCGGTACGAAACGCGCACCTTAGGAGAGGGGCCAGATTGCGACTCCACGGAGATTACTCGAGAATTTAGCTGGATGTTCAGCCCCTCAGCCAGGATCTTTTGGACGACGTTCACACCACCCTGCACGACGTAGTAGGGCACATTGTACGTCTGCGTCGAATATTCTATCAGGTCTTTGGCCGGAAATTTGAGAAGATCATCGTGTGAACAAGTTGTCACCGCTGAAAATTGGGGGATTATGTAGTTTTGCGTAAAGTACGTAGGAAGCATGATGCGCTCAAGGTATTCGGCGAGCGTTTCGGCCAGGGATGCGTCCTCTATCCTCGTTGCGCCAGTGAGAGACGACACGGATTGGTATCTGTTTCTCGACGAGTATGGTGGTATAAGAAAGCAACATAAAGTATACCACAAAAAACAGAGAGTAAGATACACAAACTCTGTAGTCCAACCCCAGAATCCCAAGTGCTCAGGTCGTACGGGAGGGATGCGATGGTTGTTAGACGAATGAATAAAATAAGGCTTTGAGGGAATAGTTTTCACATCATCGCCTTCCCCATGGCAATCGGCATCATTTTCTCTTCCATGGCTTGAGGACAGAGACGATTTCCTACTGCCTGGCACTTGCGACAGTGGAAATAGGAATTGGATGGGAACGTATTTCACGCCTAGATGTTTATACATTCCCCTCAAATTGCTGTAAAACCCGCCCGCGAAAGCCCGCATCGGGAGATCGACCCGTACCCCCTTCCCATCTTCTGTAGGGGCAGTAATTGATGCTGAGTCGAGGGATATTTTATCTTGCTGTCAATTTTGTCAATACCATTCAAACAAGGTTATGTCTGCTACATGAATTGCTCATCTAATTAAAGGGTATCGATTGGAGAACTCATAAATGGAATGTTGAGAAACTCAGAGTAACTGTCATGTTCCATCCTGTCAAACAAAACCCACAGAGAAGCTCTTTTTCAAGCTTGCCAGCCGAAACTTGGCCAACATTGAAGTCACGGGAAATTTGGAAACTGGTAAAGCAATTTGTACTGGGCAAATGGGAATTACACATAAGTTCAATAAATAAGTACACAAAATACTATAGTTAACAGAATTGCCATTAACTTGGAGTGGAAATTGAGGGGTTCGGGGAATCATGGATAGTACTAATAAGCATCAAACGTACCATTTCGAAAACTTGGACGTCAAATTGTTGACTCTGATCCTGCTTGAGCAAGTATCCTGTCACAAGTCCTGCCATTCCTGAGCCAATAATGGCGACAGTTGTCCTGGGGTTTTCTTTGGGCTTCCTCATGGTTTTTCCTAGTTTAGATTAGATATAACTATTTTGTTTCTGTTATAAGCGCAGACATAACAATAAGAATAAGATATCCAAAACTGGTTTGAAAAATGACACGTGAATGAAGGAATAAAAGTCTCTAAAGAGAAGAGGACGGAGGACAGAGGTTCAAAAAGGAATGCCAGTCTGACATCGGCGCGTCAGATCATCTCAAAGCCTGACGAAACAATCCCCAGTTAGATATCTGGTGCGTTGTAATATCCATTTTTAAGCACTCCAGTTTAGGCTTTGTCGGTCGTGTGGAGCTATGCATCCATCGGGCCGCCGAGTTGCACCGTCCACAAGCGAAATTCCAGGGCTTCGTGCGTATGAAGCCCCAAGCAGCAAGGGGCGGGCCAATGAATTCCGACGTTGCAGCTTTGTTCTGTGGGAACCATCCGCTAAATCCAGCGGAACGGAGAATGCTGCAGCCTTCGTGGCATCCTTGGCCTGTCACCTGCGTTTGTCGAAGCCACAGCTTCTCAACGGCAGGCGGAACAATTCAATCTCTTCCATTCTTCTGCTCTCGGTGATGTTGCACAGATCAACCTTTGACTCTGCAAGGTGATTGGCTGCGGTAAAAGTCTATATAGTGGTAGATCAAATTACACCACCATGGGCCATGCTCTAATGAGAAAGATAGTTATCCGTACACTGGAGGTTGCAAATGTTGATTGCGGCGGAAATAAAGTTGCCTGGAGGCTGCGCAGAACTTGAGCCGCATTTAGTCATGTCTATAATCTGTATACAACTTATCAGATCACCATAGATGACTACCATCCGAACTTCCGTATCATTAACCTTTCAACTACAAGTTTACATCCAGAGACGGGTCCTGGGGCCTTTTTGCGCTTGGGATATGGAGGAAGCGTTCTATATCTTTCTAAAGGGCCTCGAGGTACTTTGCCATACCGCGGAATTTATGGGGACCTTTCCATGACACAGAATGTTCGTATTTTTGCAAAGAAAACAACCCATATAGGTAGGGAGGGGGCTTTGAAGCTCTGAACCCAATCTATTTTATTTTGTTGTGTTCAATTAACCCTTGTGCGAAATGTTATTGAAGACAAGGTCATTAGAGCACCAGTAACTTCGATCATGAAGATATTGGTTCATCTCAAGGCTAACTACTAGTACAACGGAAAGAATTGGAAAATAACTTGAATATCGACATTTGAAACCGAGTTCATATGCTAAACTGAGAATGAGAAGCAGATGAATGTTGCAATAGAGGTTCTTTGGCACACTGTTTCCTGAATCCATGGCCATTAGCAGCACTCTACGGAGTAATCGCTGCGAGTGTTTCAGCAATTCTCGAACGTTAGAACCGCTCTGCCGCTTACTAATCCGCCAACCACCACGCTCGAATTTTTGATGCCAGGATCTCGATCTGTTCCTTTGAACATATAAGTTTGAACCAGCTCAATGCATTCTCCCTGACATTGAATGGTCTTTTTTTTGCGTTTTCCCTAGATTTGCTGGCACTTAATTCCGTATTTCATGATGTTTAGACCGGCATCGCGATCTTGTTTTCGAATAGCATTCTCCGCTCCCAAACCTGTCCGGTTTGCCCAAGCAAAACGATTCATAAACACCGACTCCGCATCGCCATCGCGTAAGCCTTCAAGCTGGAAGGGCACAGCATTGAGATGGGCCCTTGCTGTTGGTGTGGTCTATTATTATAACACAAGCACCGTCTTCGCGGAGGAACCTGGCTGTAAGACAAATAACGAAAAAAAAAAAATACTAACTTGACTTTTCATGCCCATTTTTACCTCTTTATCTAATATTCATGTAATCGCCGCATAGTTTCATTCCAACCTCCTACTTTCGCTTCTAATGAGAGTGAAGATGACACGTCTCTACCAACTCTCGACTCCATAACGGCGGCGAAGAGAGCAAAAGCCACATCGAAACCTCCCTCGACGCCCCCCAAGTCAGAAACCACAACCCCTCCGCCTCCCTCTTCCACAGAAAAGCCAGACCTTGCCCCCACTACAGAGATAGAGACTGCGCCGTCAGAAGCTCAATCAAAACTTTTAACACCAGGGGAACTTGAAGAGGAAGCCGATAGCGAAGGCGCCTTTAACCCCGAGACGGGAGAGATCAATTGGGATTGCCCATGTCTAGGGGGCATGGCGCATGGCCCATGCGGAGAGGAATTTAGAGCTGCATTCAGCTGTTTTGTTTATTCGACGGAGGAACCTAAGGGGATGAATTGCATTGATAAATTCGAGTACGTTCTGTCGCCGCCCCTCCTTATTTTTTCTCTTTCCCCCCCCCCCCCC
>NW_001813980.1:2285471-2294393 GCF_000149585.1 Histoplasma mississippiense
CATTGATGTACGATGTACGTCTACAATGTACTGTACTGTACTTGTGTATATATACTGCTTACTCCCATCCCGTTCCGGTTCCTCCGTGTCTCAAACCACTATGAACTATACAATAATAGAATGATATGCAAAGTTTTTGAATGATTTGCTTGTGGAACATTCCCCCCCCAATAGCCGAGATGTTCACGGAAAACACTCCCTCTCCTAATCCGAAGCATTTATAATCGCCTCACTCATCCCATACCTACAAAATCCAAAATTGCAACAAAAAGTGAGAGAAACAGGGAACGAGCAAAAAGCTCACTAAATGGAAAAGGTAAGAAACGAAATCCTAAATAAACCCTTTTTTGTAGCGGAGGGTGGGGTAATAAATACTAAGTAACATATAAATATATGTGAAAAAAAGAAAAAACACTCCTTATCCAATAAATTAAAATAGAAACAAAAGTGAGAACGAGCAGGAGAACTAGAAGAATAACATAGTTACTGAAATGGACACGACCCAATTGAATCCCAAAGCAAAATTCAATATCAACGCAAACAAGGCCAATCCACTCCCCAGCAAAAAGAAGAAGAATAAAACGAGAAGCACCGCGAGGATATGTATAGAAGAGGGAAAGAGAAGAAATCCAGAAGTATACCATCGCCAGAGAAGCCAAAAGAAAAGAGCAGATACGAAAAGCAAAAGAAAAAGGTAAAAGCGATAAACAAAAAACAAAAGCAGAGGCAGTATCCCAGTTCGTGAATGAAGGATACAGAACATCAGGGCCAGGGACGAAGGGCAAAACACACGTAACAGAATAGAGTAACATCAAAAACGTTCCATACCCAATGAATGAGGGTTTTCATGAGGCAACGAGATGAAGAAGAAAAAATATCAAAAAAACAAAACGGAAGCCAAACAATTAACCAACCCAAATCCTGAATGAATCACTCTCAAAATCCTTCCAAAGAAGCTCAAGGCGGTTCCGCCCATCAAACCATTCAGAAACAAACTATTATTTCGCCATCAGTGACAATCCGCAGAATCTGCTCCTTTTCTTTAAGCTGTCCAGAGATTAAAACCGACCCTACCAACAGGCAGGGCAATATCCCCTTCATCCCTTATCCTTTCCAATTCCATATAAGATTCAGATGAACGACTAGTCCAAGGAAAAATAAAGAAATAGCAGCAAAGGAAACAACACAAACTAATAACTTTACCTCCTCAAAATCGCCTCATACAAAGACCCCAACGTCCCAATAGCGGCCCCTGTCATCAGACCAGGCAGTCCACCAGGAACAGCACCGGAAACCGTCGTAACCGTCATCTGACGGTACATGTTCCAAAACGTGCAATTGCTCGTGTACACCAGGTACGAAATCAGGGCCTTGGAGACGTTAAATACGAGCGGGTCGAAGCTACCCACTTCGGCAGCCTTTGCAGCTGCTGAGGAAGTGGTGCGACGTGTGCCATAAGCATGGCTGCTGCCTTGTTGTGAAATTTTCAAGCTTAGGTTGCAAAAGTACGCGAGCACGGAAGGTAGGAATATGCTCGTGGAAAGCCAAAGGGAGAAGGGTCCCCAGAAGGACGCTTCCAGCAGGATGAACACGTCAGGGACCTTAACGGCGTACTCTGGGGTTCCAACTGTTGACACCGCGGGGAACGTGGTTAGGTAGCGCATGGGGACAATTTGGGAAAGCAAACCACACAGCTCCATAAAGAGGGTGATCAGCTCGATCGTACGGACGCTGCTGAGGCATGAGCGTAGTGCGTCGGAGCGTTCGGTTAGGCCGGACGCGTCCCAGGCCTCAGACATGGACTGGCGGGCTTTGGTGGTTTGGCGATCGATCGCGTCTGTGATGACTGCGGGGGACGGTGGGAGGGAAGGGAAGTGAAGGGAGCGGCGACGCGGGGGGGTGCGAGAGGCCGGGGTTGATTGTTTGCTGGCACTGCTGTCGAATCCACCACATGAGCTACTAGTTTAATATGTATGGTAATGTCTCGCATGAATGGAGACAGAAAAATGACGCGTGAAGGGAAGTGAAGGGAGGGAGAGGAAAACGGGAAGGACGAACGTGGCTTCGACCTCCTCCTTTGGTTTTATCGTTCGCCTCGACCGACTAGGTCTCCTGCCGTCGTCGCCGGACATCATGGGCTCAGGCTTGGGTTCTCTCTTGATAGGAGACGAGCGCGATGTTTGCGACAGACGCCTGTAGTAGTCTGCCAGTTTCTGTTCGCTGGAAAGCGAGGCACGGTTCGTCGAGAGGTGGTCGTCGAGTGCAGCCTCAAGCTCTGTCTTCTTGTAATCCTCAAAGCTATACAATCCGATCACAAAAGAAGTATCTCGGTTAGCAAAAGTGCACAACGCTGTATGCTATTGCTTCGTAAGGCATATATCAAATTCAGACAACGGGACATACTCTTGGAGATTAGATACTTCAGCGAGAACGACGAGGTCACTCTTGCGCAGACCACGCAGGTAGGGTAAAGCGGGCGACATGGCAGGGGACGATATGAGAGCAGAATATGAGTCGCGTAGAGTATGCGATCGTATTTACTGAAGCGTGAGTAGTGGTAACTGGGTATACAATGCTGTCGGTAAGGGGTGATGACGCGGGTGGAGGGTCAGCGAGAGAGAGAAGTGTCGCGGGGAGAGGAGTTGGCGGTGGATGCCGGGATTGTTGTTTACTCGGGCGGCTTAGCGTGTTTTCATCACGGCTTCCCCAAGTTGCGACGCGCCAGGAAAGGGATCAGGGTCAGCTATTTCACATCAACTGTCTTCTTGCAGGGTATTAAATCTGTAAATTTGGATAACTTTGGACATCTCACGATTAATGCGATGTTGTAGTAGAGTTCTTTCATTTCCCGCCACCGGTGTATGTACGAACCACATCCTGACGTTCCTCTGCACTGCACATTTCAATCAAAACCGACAAAAAGGAGAAGATACGAAGACACTGGGAGAGGTGATAACCAGAGGGGATAGAAGAAGCAGAAGGAGAAGAAAAACACACGCCCTATATACACACATGCACATACACACATACACAATTGGCCAAAAATAGAAACAATCCCAAACGCCTTCCTCTATGCAGATTGACCCATAACAAAATGGTCTAGATGATCTCTAGGAAGCAACAAGAAAAAGAGGGGAGCAAAACGAAATAAAGTATAGTAAAGTATAACGTAAAATATACCATTGAAGAAAAGGAAAAGGCTCCCTGGGGTTGGAAGTCTTCTGGAAAAAAAAAAAAAAAAACACTATAAAACAGCTCCACCACCGTCGCCCAGCTCCCCTTCGCTCCGTTGTTGGTATGAATCCAGCTGCTTTAGCAGATACTGATAGAGCACCAACATCGTCCCGCTCTGCACACTTGTCCACAGAAACCGAGGTCCAACTCCTCGAAACCATCCTAAAATCCCCTCCGTCCGGTATATCAATTTCAACCCCGTAAATACTGACGAGGTATCTAATATCAGCGCTCCGGGCTTCACGGTGGATGTCGATGGGGAAGATGTCGATATTAATCTGGTGGACTGTACGGTCTTCGGCGCCGTCTCTTTTATCTTCGTCTGGTGTTTTCCTGTCGTGGAAGGACCAGCAGGAGCAGCAGAAGCAGCAGCAGTAGTAGTAGTAGCAGCAGAAGTTGCCCGTGGAACTGACGTGCCAAACGCATCCGGACTCTGCTGCGTCTGGGTCCTTGTCTTTACAACATCAAGCGGACAAGTTATAACGCCCGCCATGCCCCCCGCCGTCGTAGCCGTTAGAATTTCCAACGGCAACCCGATGTCCCTACTGCCCACCCACTTTTTCGCGAGTTTCTGCTCCTGCTCATAAAACGCAAATTGCAGCGCCGAAAATGGCAGGTCGCGGAAGAGAGTCGCCTTGTAACCAGAAAATAAGGTCCCGAAGCCTTCTTGGCGGATAATTGTGCGGAATGCGTCGATAGTGCCTCTATAATTGTATCCGGAGCGGAAGAAAGGATTATTATATCGTCCCTGTAGTTGTTGGCGGGTCTTTAAGACTTCGGAAGGAACGTAGACAACGGAGGCGGCGAGGTCAGCGATGAATCCTGACGTTTTTGTAATGTTAGTTGGACAGAGAGTAAACAGCCGCCACAACACCACAAGCAGGTAGATATGTAAATACTCTAATACGCACCGCCCGCGAGATATGATAACGATGGATTAACCCCCGCATCCAGCATATGTCTCTTGCTATACTCGTACGTGCCGAAAAATATCACCGTCCCGGGAAACGAGCCAAGCAACGCCGGCGTGACACCGCTATATAACCCCCTCCGAATCCCTTCCTGCCGTAGAATGGTAGCGTACGAGGAGGACATAGATGTGTATTTGGGTGGAACGTGCGGGTCACCTTGCTGCCGCGTCTTGACCGTGTCCAGCGAGTGCATGAGAAGGTCACCGCTCGTCCCGCCGATGCCACCAGCTAACATTGACTAGGAACGGTACGGAGAGAAGTGTGAATATTAGCCATAAAATCGAAAAAAAAAAAAAAAAAAAAAAAAAAAAAAAAAAACCAAGTAACTTATTGTTTGCATATCCAACCCTCGATCGGACCCAAAATAGCACCTTTTCGTGTAATACGTACGTGTATGTACGGCGGTCTCGCCGCCTCAACATCAACTTCCTCATGCAGCATATGAGCACGGGCATCCACCCCATCATTATCCCCCATTATCCTCGCCCGCTTACTTCTCCTCTCCCCTCCAAACTCCGTCGTCATTGTCGCATGCGCCCGATTCGGGTCCCAATTCCCGTCACCATATACAGCAGAAGGCTGGAGAGTAGCTGTGGCGGTAGGGGTGGGGGTAGGGGTGGGAATCGCAATAGTAGTCGAGGGCGATGATGTGCTCGTCGTGCTATTGGTGGTCGAGCCAGAGGAGAACAGGCCAGGCATCGGATTCCACGAGGTCGTTGTCGTTGTTGTTGTTGTCGTCTTTGTCGTCGTCGTAGAATTCAGGTTCATCGCCGCGCCCTCCCCCGTCGCTTTTTTTTTTTTCCCCTTGCTCTTTTTTTAAGTTTTTCTGTATCAGGCGAGTAATTGAAACGCTTCGGTATTTCCTTTTAGAGTACAATTATGTACAAAATATTTATATCCTCTAGCGGCGGGATATTTCGTTGTTTCGTTTTTTGGTTCTTTTTTTTTTTTTTTTTTTTTTTTTTTTTTTTTTTTTTTTTTTTTTTGGGTCTATGTTTGGCTTCGCGAGATAAACCGGCTCTTGCTTAAGAGGGCGTGGGCCGCGGGAATTTTCGGGGAGGTATCTAGCTATGGGGGGGTATATCTATTTTCTTTAAAGGGGTCCTCTTGTCTGGGTCCCCCCCCCCCCCCCCCGATATTCTTCGAGGGCTGACAAGAGCACTCAAGGCATCGAATTGAGCAAGAAAGAATGATTAATTACAGAATTCGAAACGAAGGGCGGACGGCGATGCCATCCTTGTTCATGTGCTATTCGAAAGATGAAATGAAATAGACAAAAATAATGAGCAGCGGGGGCGTGTGCGTGTGGGAGTAAATCGGTAATGAAGTTGTGGTTTCTCTCTTCCCTCGGTTTTTTTTTTTGGTTTTATTTTTTTGGTCTCGATGCAATGGAGCTGGATTCTTGGGCGGGTCGGCAGAATGTTGATCCAGGGCCAATGCTCGATGAGCTATCCATGAATGGTCTGGGATGAGCAATAAATGTTGAGACAACAGAGCAGAAGTCAAGTAAATAACATCGCTGATAAAAACAGTAGATATGAAGTTTCCACAAAGCGACAATAAGTATGGAGTAAACCCAGCAGAAATATCGACAGAGGAAACAAGCAAACAAAAACGAGCGCAAGAACGCAAAAAATGATGAGAATGCCTAGACGTACAGACCCATTGACGAAGTAAATAATTTTTTTTTTTTTTTTATTTTTATTTTCCCCGTTTTGAAAGGAAAGAAAAAAATGCTGCTACCAAAATCTCCTCCCTATCTTCGAATTTTTAACTTCTCCCCCCCAAACTGCACTCTGCACTGCAGCCACTCACTCAATAACAAACATTACTCAAACTTAGATAGTAAACATTGTCTTAAATGTATTTGCCGTGGTCGCATGATAAGCATCCCCAACCTATCCCGCCGAAAAAGAAAAGAGAAAGAAAGCACAAGGAAGAGATAAAAGGAAAAAATTGACCTGGTCTGTCTGTCTTCGTCTGACTGTCCGCGGGTGTCAGGAGTAGAAAGGCACCAAGTTAGACGAACGCGGGTCCAGACTGATAAAGACAGTTTGTTTCTTTGGCATGTGCGCGCATTGGATTATGTTAGGGGCTTCGTATCCCACCGAGTTTTGCCTTCTCCTTCCCCTAAGCGTGCACATGTTAGGCAACCAGGGGTCCGAAGAGATAATAGTTGGAATGCGAATGCCACGCCTATACTCTGGACACGCAAACGACAAAGAGCAAGGAAAATAAGTCGCCAAGGCTTTTTAACACAAAAAAGGAAACATGCTGTGAGCGAGAGAAACAAGTTTCGTCATGGTTGTTGCTGTTGTTGTGTACAATCATCATTATGTTCATTTTCGGATACCGAGGTTGCGGGAAAAAAGAAAATGGGGTAGCATCAGATGGGCCGTCCGAAAATAATAATAATAATAATAACAATAATCAAATCAAGTCATTATATTATTGTCATCTTTGAACATTTACTGGGGCTTCTTCGCTCCCGCAGCAGCACCCTGGTACCCGCCAAGATACCGCCGGACATCAGTTATGTCATAGGCCTGTCTGACAAGTCCCTTGAACGCTTCCCAGCCTTGTCTCACCTGCGGCGGGGTGTTCTGGTGCGAGATCGCTGCATCAATACGGGCACTTGCACGGGCCACGGTGCCCTGGACAAAAGAGCTCTGCGCATATCGTGAGCGGAAGAAACAGAAATAGATGACCAGCAGCACCCAGCTGCCACTCGAGAAAGTCAGGGCGGAGCCGATGAGCCGGAACATGAGGCTCATTTCAAAGGCAGCTACGAGGCCCATACTGGTGTCATAGTATCTCTTGACGAAGCGGCCGATGCTCTCAGCGAGTGGCGACTGTTTTGTGACTGGGCGGCCGGACGGGGAGGTTGCTTCGCCTGGCGCGGCCGGTTTGGGGGGCTGGAGGGTTGGGATGAGATATGTGCGAGTGTAAGTTGCTACATGAAAGACGGAGTAAATAGCAAAGGGCAAGAGGGCGATTGGGATCTGGCGGGAGTAGAGCCAAACGAGGGCCATGACTGTTTTTCGGGTTGAATTTTTGTCAGCTGCGAGGTAACTTTCCGACATATGTTCAACATAGGGAAAAACAAACGAGCCCACTGACATAGGTATTGGACATTCTCGTCACCAGCCAATTTCATGGCAGTAGCGGGAATAGATCCTCCGAGACGGCCTCGGGCGATATATGCTTTATAGACGACAATTCCATATGTAGCAGCTGCGGATACGAATGCGAAACGATACGACGCTCTGGCCATGCCGGAATAGTAGTTGAATGTAATGTAGGAGAGAAAGTATCGGAAGACAGAGAGAATCAAAGCCAAATGCCTAGAGCGGTGTGACATATCATGTTAGCAAAAGAAAAGCCATTTGTGCTTCTTTTGCATTGTTGCAAAAGCGACATCACCCAATATCGAAGATAAAATCATTCCCGAATCTCCATCTTCACTTCTCCACAATGGTATATATATATATATATATTTCTTCATTTTTCCTCGTACACCGCTTCAAAAGGTAGCTGGAGAGGGATGAAATCGCCAGCAATTGTGCAAGTCAATTTTGGACATACCCAAGAAACCAACCGAACCTGAGAATACATTAGCAAATGACATTCTCTTTTGGGATCATTCATAACGGGGTGACTTACTGTAGGGTTTGGGCGAGCATCTTCAAACGCTCGCCCAAGGGCAGGGTGGAAGGGGGTGGAGGAGCCATCTGCAGCAAGGCACAGTTAAATGTCGAAGCTCAAGGCTAGGTGGTTGGCGCGAGAGGGCAGAAGTTTGTTGAGAGGAGAGATGAAGCAGGAACAGCTGGATGGAGCAGCTGTTGTTGTGTAGTTATCTGCCCTTGAGCCAGGCTGCAGAATATCAAAAGGTCACGGTGGACTCAGGCCAGAAGTCAGGTGTGGAGGATTTGTGCCTTGGAAGGCCGATGTTTGCGTGGTGTGTAACGAACAGCGTCAGAGGGCGTATTGGCGCCCTTCCCGGCATCATATTTGGCGGGCCTGGCGGGCGAGTCCAGTCGCACCAACTGTAATCTGTATTTAATACGACAATACCTGGCACCAAGATATCATGTGACGAATCCAATAATTCTTCACAATTTCTCAAAACACCAAGCAGCAAACATCAGAAATCGCTCTGTTCACCCGGTGGAAATCTCGATCCAAAAGAAGTAGCCGACATAGAAGCAGCCCAATTATGCCACTCTGCTCTGTGTGTACATCACAGTGTCGTGTGGACTGTACCAGTGGCAGTCCACTTCTCCCGTGTTGTGGCAACACCAGCCTCGACGTCATCCCGCTGTCTCCAAGCTTCGTTCGATCCTAGACGTCAGTCTATGTCTCCTGCATTGAAGGCATTTTATTATATTATTCATCATTTAACATATTAACCACAGTCTTCCATTTAGTTCTCCATTAGTGTGTCATTGGCCATTGGTCATTACCCCAAACATGTTGAAAGCTGTCTATGACAGCCTCCTGGAGCTTCCTGGATTTCCAATACTTCAAACAGATGAATTGGCTTCGTTTTCTTTATCAAACACTTTCAATATTCATTGTGCTCATATGAATATTGCATTTTCATTTGCTGCAACAATGTGAGATGTGTGTTAATCAAAAGCACATTCACACTGTTTCCAACTGTATCATCTCTTCCCCAGAATCCATTATAAAGAACAAAAAACTACTCAATTATGCA
>NW_001813980.1:2295495-2299141 GCF_000149585.1 Histoplasma mississippiense
TCCCACTCATCACTTATTGCCTCGATTGCAATGGATAACCATTACCGGCTCAATTGCGTCCCCGCTCTCTTCCATGAGCTTTGTGTAGAGATACTATTATAAATGAAAAGACAACGGGTTGCCCCGCAGATGAGCGCTGCTGGTTTTGCTTTTCTTTCACGTATTCATAGGGTATCTACCTGTGCCTTTTGGGAAAGGAGTTATCTGAAGAAATGGAAACAAGAGGTGGGGTCGATATATAATTAATGGATGTCTATATATGTATCCATAACCCTACTCTCTAGCCTCCGGCCTTCCCCATACCTACCTACCTACTTCGAAGTACTATGACAACAGCATCCATCATATAACGTAAAGGAAATAAAGCAGCAGGTAACAACAAAACGACGAACCTTCTTCTCTTCCTCGTTCTCTTTAGCAAAGGAGACAATAAGAAACTAAGAAATCCAGACGACGGCCTTATTCATTTTCATTTTTTTTTTTTTTTTTTTTTTTTTTTTTTGGGCTTCCAGCGGAGAACAATGGACGGGGGTGCTATCTCGAGCATACCCTGGATACCTACCCATTCCTCGACTTCCATGTATCATGAGATACGGAAAGTAGCGGCTAGCACACCAGTGGACAAAGAAAGGAATAATACAGAAAAATAGAGCAAGAAGAACCCCCTTTCTTTAAAAGTTTTCTTTTCTTTCTTTCTTTCTTTCTTTCTTTCTTTCTTTCTTTGCCCCGTGTACACTCGATGGCAACAAACAACCCTCCCTCTCCCAAAGTAAAACAATGGCATTAGCAGCCTACATTATCCAACCAGGCACAGATATTGACCATGTTGTTAGCGTTTTACAGGTCATTACCAGAAGGAACTGCATACCTCGCTACGCAATTACCCATCCCTATGTACTACATCACCACCCCATCCCACCTGTTCCGAAAGGAAAAAATCTAGTGAGGGACATAAAGAGAATGGAGTTATGACGAGGAGCAGGGGGCTTTTTTTTCACTTCGAGAAGGTGGATGGATAAAGGAGATATAACTACATAACTTAAACGGTAATGGAAAGGGAGGGGGTTTGACAAACACGCTCTTATTGTCCTTTAACCAGAATTAAAAAGAAAAAAAGAAAGAAAATACACCAGCGTATGAGGGGTTTATTTTTTGTATTGTTTTTATATTTTTTTGGGTTGGGAGGAAAATGGCGGTGGGGGAGGGGGTAAAGGGGAGGGAAAAAAAAAAAAAAAAAAAAAAAAAAAAAAAAAAAAAAAAAAACTAGGTAATACACTCTTGAAAAAAGCAAAAGGTCTGATAGAATTGGGATACACGACATGGTTGAAGGGGAAGAGAGAGGAAGTTAAAAAAGGCTGAGTATTAGAAAGAAATAGATGAAGCAGAAGTAGAAAAGAAGAAAAGCCACAAATTTTAATACTCCCGCCCACTCATATATCCCCACCATCTGCGTAGAAGCATACCTTCTCGTGTTTTGAATGTTGGGGGAAAACCATGCTTGTAGACTCCATCAACCACCCTTTCAAATCCTCTTTTGAGAAGAGGAAAAAAATAAAGGAATAACAGGCTTTTCTGAAACTGCTAAATAGACAGCTTATTAAGTTGTGCACAAATTTGGTTTTCTCCGTTTCATTGGTTGGAGAGACTCCCTCCTCAGCAGGTAAGCTACCATGCAAGCAAGAAAATATCCAAGGGAAGACCAAAATGTAGGCGGGGGGGAAAAGCTCAAGAGAAAATAACAATAAGTATAGGGGGGGGGGGGGGGGGGGAATGGGTCGAAGTCATTACAGAAGTGAGATAGAGAGCAAAAGGTATAAATGAAAGAGGAGAAAGGGAGAAAGAAAGGGAAGAAAAAAAGCAAAAGAATGTGTAAGAGAGCCGAATTACTCTTAGTGAATGGAAAGAAGAGGAAAGAGAACGAAAAGAGGTATTAGAGAGAGCGCTGGAACCATGAGCAGAAGGGAGAGGAACTCAAAGAAGACCAAGAAATCAAACAGAGGTTGTCCGCATGTCATAGGTCGACATCCCATGATGTCCAGAGTGCATATCAGCCATGGGTTGACTCTTAACGGAGCGAGAAACCCTTTCTCTTTATCTTGTCCTCGAGAGGTCTTCCACTTTCGAGGCGAGACTTCTTTTCTTCCAATTCTGCGCGTTGTCGCTCTAATTGTTCTTTCATCTCGCGATGTCGCGCGAAAAGCTCGTCTTCGCTCTGCTTGAGCTTGCTTTCCTTCTCCTGCACCTTTTGTTGGAAAACCATCTTCATCTCGACCTCCATCTTTGCGAGTTTCTGTTCGTGCAAGGTGCGTTCTTCTTCCTGCTTGACTGCAGGGTTGACCTCCTTGAATACACTTGGGTCCTGCGCAACACCCATCTGTGTGAGTTTGTCAGATCGGTAGTTCTCGTACAGGGCATTATTCGTGTGTTCCTTGAGTTCTTCCATATGAGTACGGATGAGCATCTGGCGCAATTTGACGAAATCGCAATGTTCCTCGTTGTCAACCTCGATGACACCCCATGGATAACGACGACCTCTGACCTTGCGGCCCTCACTGCTGGTGACCTCCGAGTTCGCTCCAACAACAGCAAAAGGAACTTTGGACATGATTTCCTGGTTCTCGGCGATGGTTTCTTCATCATCAAGCTCGTATCGGGGCCCCTCGAAGATTTGGATGGAATGATGTTGGATATCGGCCAGAATCTGTCGCGTGTCAGAACTTTCCAAACTTATGTACAATGTTTTGTTCAAGGGTGGCCTGAAGTTAAGGGAGTTTTGTAAATACGTACCCTTTGCTTGAAAAGAGCAATTTCCTCATCGGTGAGAGTATCGGCTTTGGCAATGACAGGGATAAGATTGACCTTGGTATGCAATCGGCGCATTACCTCAATGTCAAGCGGCTTCAGCGAGTGGCCTGTTGGCTGGATGAAGTAGACGCAAGCATGGACACGATTGTCCACAATATTCATGCGGTTAACCTTGTTCTCGGCCTCGAGGTAAGCGTCGAAGCGCTGTTCGATGTTCTCAACAATTGGACGCCAGGAGTCATCGTTGTTGACAAAGTCACCGAAACCAGGTGTATCAACCACAGTCAGACGGAGACGAACGCCGTTTTCCTCAATATCGGCGCTGATAGACTCAATGGCAACGGTTTTTGGAATAATATCCAGGCTAGGGCCCTTGCGTTCCTTTGGAGGATACAGGGAAGTGTTGAACAAAGTATTGACAAGAGTAGACTTTCCCAAGCCAGATTCACCTAAATAGTCGTTTTAGCATAGATACGAAGTATCACGTGCAGATGCAGACGGAAATATACATACCGACAACCATCACATTGAAGTTGAAACCCTTGCGAACACTTTTACGATGCCATTGGTTTGGGAGGTTGGCGAATCCAACATAACCGGTCAACTTGCGGCGGACGACGTTCCTCATGTCACTAGCAGCCTGGGCAGCGGCCTTGGGGTCCTTGGAGGTGACCGTTTGGGCAGCACCTTGACCCATGGGGTTGCTCCGTTCGACATATGGCGATTTTGCGGGAGCACTGCCAGCAGCTGGAGAGGGTCGTGTGGGCGCCGGAATACCGTTAGCGCCTTGTGCTTTTATAGATTATTCAGCTTGTCAGTATTGTCTGCGGTAAAATTGTGG
>NW_001813980.1:2299241-2302758 GCF_000149585.1 Histoplasma mississippiense
GAAGGACGCCATGGAGATCGGGGGTTATCAAAGCCTCAAGTGGGCGCAATGGCCGTAGTCGCTGGCAACTCCTGCTGGAAACAACAACGCGAAACTTTCAATGGCCCCATGCCCTATATAATAGGTTCTATGTCCCAGTTGTAGATATCAGCGAATAATGAAAACAGTAGCACGACACAGGGAGAACGGATTTGACGAGTGTCTAGAGAACCAGGGACACGGGTGGCGACGCTCTTCTCTGGTATGATGCAGGACAGAAGTAGCTAATAAATCGGAGCTTACCCATCTTGTATAAGGTTCAACGGCGGAAAGGAGGAATTGGATTCGGAAAAAGCGAAAAGGAAGATGCCTGGCATAGAAAAAAAAGCTGTATGTCAGTTTGTAGTCCTTGAGATACGTAGCGGAGGGAGTAAGGGGCAATGTATGTGTATATGGCCGCGACGTTGTCACGGCAGTACCCCGTACTTTCTTCTCTCTTCAAATCATCGAAATATTTCGGAAATAATTCAGAGTCCAGTGCCAATTCAGGGTGGAATGGGAACAAACTTAAAATAAAAGAAGATCGAACAACAAGGGGGAAACATGGGGCTTCACTGCCTTACCTAGAGATTTTTTTTTTTTTTCGGCCCAATGGATACGGGATGGAGAATGCAACAAAAGAGGTGGGAGGTACAAGCTCAGAGAGCTGTCTAGACAAGACGAATGAAGAATGATATTCTCTCTTTATATAAAATAAAATAAGGAACGGACAACTGAACGAAGGTGGACGGGCAACGTAGGACTCAATTGTGAGCGAAGGTTGTGGGAAGGCCTTCACCTAGAGTTGAGTTAAGAGCACGGGTTTAGAAGAAATAGCAAGAAGAGACAGAAGAGAAGGAGAAGAAGAGAAGAAGCAGAAGAAAAGGAGGAGGAAGAGGAGGAAGAGGAGGCAGGGATATCTCCTACAGGCGCTGGCGAAGGCGAGAGAGTTGGAAGAGGAAGAAGGGAGGAAGAAACGAAGAGAAACACAGAAAGGGGTCGAACGGCCATGGTTGGTATGGCCCGTACTCCGTCCGTATGGGCGGTCCTGTGCTGGCGTGTGCCAGTACGCGCACATACGGCGGTATTTGTCGTTCTCCCTGACTATGCCGTTTTGGGCGCCCTGCGACAGCGCCGTACCAACTGATACGCTGAAACACGCCCCCTGGTATGGGAACGTGGTCCCGGAAAAAGCATGTTCCGCTGGCTGCTGAGTATCAGGATTACCACAGGATTACTAGGCCCGCACGTCGACAGCCCGCGCTTGGCCCGATCGGGCAACCTATCGTCGTCTCGCTCGATTGGGCTGAATCTGCAGCCCCTTTCAGGTGGAAGTCTTGGCAGCCTTGGCGTCCCGAGGCGCCGCTGACAGGGTCCTAGAAGGTCACGTGGAAGTCCAGCCCTCTACCGGAATTACTTTACGCCGCGGGCGTGCAACGACACGGAATATTCTGAGATAGGGCATCCGTGGTACAGCTGCAGAGGCAGAAAATATGCAAGCAGCAAGACCGAATCCCTTTCCGCTACGGTACATGTGCTAGCTTCCTGGGTATTATTCGCCTGGACTTATTTGTCCGACAATAGGCTGGATGGACTGGTATCCGGCACAGTTTTTCAATACTGTTGCCCCGCCGTCTTCCCCGTTCGCCCTCATTGTTCTCAACCAGCCAATCAACCAGCATGTATACAGAGTCCTCAACAAGCATGGTGAGTTTCTCGTCAATATATATTAATTAATTGGACAAAACTGATTCTCTGGAACCAACCCAGCACGTTTCACAATATGTGCAGATGGCGGGGCCAATCACTTGTACAATCTTATGCGAACATCAGGCAAGGAGTCAACGGAGGTAGATACATATTCAACCCCCAGATTGCGCAGTTGTAGGAACAAATTAAATATATATATTAAAAGAAAGAAAAAAAAAAAAAAACAATAAAAAGACCATTCAAGAGTGTTCCTTTCTAACCATCGACAACCAGCTCCCCGATGCAATAGTTGGGGATCTCGACTCCATTCTTCCAGAAGTCCGTAAACACTATGAGGACCTGCACGTCCCCGTCATCCACAACCCGGATCAATATTCTACAGACGTCACGAAATGTCTGCGCTATCTGCGCTCGCGTACGCAGAGCCTCGCCGTATCCAGCAGCAACGGGGACGGAACGGCGCCACCTGCACAAGCAGACAATCATGATTTAGATATCAACGTCCTCCTCCTAGGCGGGCTGGGCGGACGAGTAGATCAGGCCTTTTCGCTCATCAATCACCTATGCATCTCGTCAACTTCATCCTCATCCTCCGCTCCGCCCCACACCCAAAACCAAAACCACCTCTACCTAATCTCCGAACAAAGCATCTCCTTCCTCCTCCACCGCGGCCATAATAGAATCCATACACCAGGCGGCTCCTTGATGGGTACATCACCAACAGCGGCGCCAGCGTCATCACCAGCGCCAATAACAACAACAATGCCCTTCGCCGAAAACGTTGGCATAATCCCCATCGCCGGCCCTGCCGTGATCACCACCCGTGGCCTCGAATGGGACATCACTGACTGGAAAACGCAGTTTGGCGGCCAGGTTAGTACGAGCAATCATGTGCGCAGTGACGTTGTGGAGGTGGAGGTGCCGGGGGAGGCGCCGGTGTTGTTTACGTTAGAGTTGGCGGCGTGGGTGAATGAATGATGATGTAGCATGCGGCGGGGGATCGTGAGGTATAGATAAAATCCTGGCAGGGATTTTATTTTTATTTTTATTTTTTTTTTTTTTATTTTTTATTTTTTTTTTTTTTTTCAAGTATAGTTATAGATTTTCGTTTTTCTTTTCTCCTTCAAAAAACACGATAGATGGATGGCCTTATATAGACCAGACACAACTAGCACACGCCGTGAATGAAAGAACATTATCCTTCCCTTTCCTTCCCCTCCACCCACCTGGCGAAGAAGAAAGTCGTCCATCCACAGCTTTCTTTCCAGTCAAAAGAGGCATTAAAATAAATTATCTTCAACGAGGCACCAGGTAGCAATATCAAATACATACATACATACATACATAGGCTATTTTTTTTTTTTTTTTTTGGATTAAAAACTTTTATTTTTTCTTCGTTTCTATCGTCGAATGAATTAAAATTCCCGACCTCTTGTAACTATTCACATCCCGCCAAGTCGAAGCAAGTAAAATAGGTATGCGAAGGACAGGTGGGAGGCATGATGCATTGCACATGTTTCCCAAAGAAAGGAGAGCCAGAGAGAAAATGTGAAAGCAGAAAGGGGAGGATTGCGCGGTTCGGTTTCTTTTTTCTTTCTTTCTTTTTTTCTTGAAGTGAGAGGAAGTGAGAGGAAAAAAGAAAGAAAGAAAGACCCTCCCCTCTCGTTTCCTTTCTAAGGAGAAGCGCACCGCAGAACCACAAACGGAGGGTTGTGATTTTGTATCTATTTTCTTTTTTACGTTTTCCTTAAAAGTTTGTTTGTTTGTTTTTAGTTTTTTTTTTTTGCTT
>NW_001813980.1:2303268-2321629 GCF_000149585.1 Histoplasma mississippiense
CCCTTTTTTCCTGGGCGATATGTGGGCCAATATTAGTAGTAGTCCTGAAAGTTTGGTGGGTTTGCCACGTCCCCCACATTACTGATTACACATGCATGAGGAAGAGGGACCCGCCAGTTCGTGAAAATAAGAGTTGTGAAAGAAATTCTTAATTTCATCATACCCAGTCAACATCGCTTAAGTTGCCAACTTGCGGGAACGGAACCCGCTACGATTCGAGCTCGATTTATCTGCGGTCCGCGTGTCTCGATGGGAGCGTTTCTCTGGACCTTTTTTTTTACGCATTATTCCTTTAGTATTGGGTTTCTCTTCCAGTAGTGGGTTTTTAGGGCAGGAAAAGGAGGAAGTGTTGAATTCACCATCATTGGGTTCATTGTCGTCTCTTAAGTCATAATTTAGCACCAGGTTCTTGATGCGCTGCTGCTCTTCGCGCTCCGCCTGTTGTTGGGTTTTCATCGCCACGGCAAAACTGGAGTCGGAGGGTAGGTCGATCGTGCGTGTCTATACAAAAATTAAAATTAAATATGGTTAGAAGACTCTGTACCAGAGTCGGGAATGTTTTTTTTTTTTTTTTTTTTTTTTTTTTTTTTTTTTTTTTTAAACGAGCATAGCATAAGGGGATAGATAGGAAATTAAAAAAGACAGACCTGTTGTCGGTTTCCTCGTTTCGTCATTAGGGAAAATGCCATTGTATTCGGCGTATGCTGACTGGATTCGCCGTTCTCTTCCGCACCCGATGACGGATTGTGTGGAGTGCGTCTCATTGGCAGGGGTACATCGAACATTGCCTTGCGCTCGAATTTGCGGGATTGCAAACTTTCGGCCATCATTTTCTCAAACTCCCGCTCAAATTCTGCTTCTGCTTCGGGGTCAAGCTGCTCTTCCTGGCGAGTAACGAAGATTTGTTCCTCTTCAGATTCGGAATCGTGATCCTGATCTGGGCCACGAACGGTCTAAAGCACAGATATTAGATATTTTGCATTTTTGTCACTGCAGGAGAAAACAAATTCTAAGATCCATACCTCCTCGACTTCGTCGCTAGATGAGTTTACGTCATCCTTGTCTTCGTCCGCATCTGGGATTGCATCGTGTTCAAAGCCGTCGTCAGAAGATGAACTCTCTCCATCCGGATCTGGCTCAGGAGCTTTGTCCGCTTCTTGAGTGGACTCCTCTATTTTGTAATTCTGTGCTACGGCTTCACTAAAAAGGCGTGTAGCTTCAGCAAGATCAGTAGCAATCTTCCACTGGGGGCGGGTCAAAGCATAAGTATCCTGAACGAGGAAATCCACATCCATGGGCACTGGATCTTTCGTAAATAGGTAGTACTGTGACTGTGTATTAGCTGTCACGTTCAAAACAAACCTGTCATTTCTAGAGGATATTACCTGAAAAAAGGTCAAGAAGAAATCAAGCTTTTTCTTCGCTGATCCCCGATCGAAACATACTCCGCAAGTGTCAAGGAGAGTGCACACCAATCGGATTCGGAAGAAGTCATCAGGCATATCAAGAAGATTAATCTTCCCTGGAGCCGGAATACCTCCCTCTAATATTCACGTCAGCAATTCGCCTGGCGGGGGTGCTGAGATATGTATGTACGTACCATGCCCGAACGTAACGATTCGATAAAGCGTATCGAAAATGAGCGGTGAGTCGACTATTTTGTAATTGTATAACTCCCCCAGATACTTAACCTCAGCGATCCGTCTCTGGTTGAATTTAAAGTCATTTTGCTCCAACCCTAGAGTAATGTTCTCGAGTATGTTGTCTACAATTCCAATGACAAAATCCTGATGGTATCGGTAGAGGGCACTGACAAGAATTGCTAGGATATGAATATTGCTGTACTTCACCTTCCCAGGCTTGCTAAATATTCGTTCAAGAATATGGACGACCTAGTTTTGTCAATACATTGTCAACAAAAAAATGTTAAAAGTTCACCTTAAATCTCACCTCTTGCTCCTCCCAGTGAAGTTTCCGGATACATTTCAAAATCCTAGGGTAGTTCCGTTTATTCATATCAAGGTAGAGTAGTTTCCTGATATAAAGTTCCATCGGAGTACGCTCCTTTTGCTGGATAGCGGGTCGCTGCGGAGGATCGACGTAGTACATCGCATTCTCAATAATCATGCGCTCTTGCTGGCCAAGATGCTGTGCTGCTTTCTTTCGACCAAGAGTCTCCAGGAAAGATGCCATCCGTGGGGAGGTTTCTGGATTTCGGAGCAGGTATCGACCACAATTCTCCAGCAGATTGCCAATGATCTCAATATTCATCCGAGAGAAGTCGTCGAGACTGACTTTGAAGCAGTGGAAAATGACATGTTCGGGGACAACACCAAATTTGGTCAGTTCAGCTAGATATCGAATATTGCTTGTGCGGACCTGACCTAGAAATTCCTTTTGTTTGCGCCGTTGGAGACTCCGGAATTCTTCGTCAAGATAGCTGATAAGGCCCTGCGGGATATCAGGTAGATACTGGCCAAGGGTAGCAACTAGGCGGGCATAAAGAGGAAGCAGATCAGTGCGGCCCTTGGGTGCCTCCTGGATTGCCTTTACAAGCCTGTTTCGAGACGCTTTCGAGTTGAGAAAGCAGAATTCCAGCGCCAGCTGATCAACCGAATCCTTAGTTTGGAGTTCCGGTAGTTTTGCCAACAACGAATCAACTTGAGCACCAACGGTTTTGTTAACCATAGAGGCAGACTGATCATCAACTTCTTGAGTATTGGCAGCTTCTGAGGCAGACAGGCCCGGTTTCGTGGCATCCCCTTTGCCAAACTGGTCTGCTAGCACACCATTTGTAGCTTCGCCATCAGCCTTCTTTTTTACTTGATCATCTCCATCGGGCTTCTTCTTTTTTCCATCCTCTAGTAGAACAGCTGGGACTTTACCCTTTAGATCTACCAAATTTTCATAAAATCGACGTTCCTCTTCGTCTTCCCAGATTCCAGGGCCTTCACCTTGTCCACGTAAGTATTCTCCGGTCTTTACGAGGCCTATACTGCCACCACCAAGTGTGGAATCACCCGTCTCTTTCTCCATTAGATCTGGCATATCGGACCCGAGAATTTCGCAAAGGGCCTGAGTATTCGAGACGAACTTTTCGTGCGCCTTTGACTGCTTCTCAAAATTAGATTGTCGATCTTCGAATATCTCACCGCTCTTCACATATGCCTCTGCGTTTTTGCGACTTTGTGTTGCCAGGCCTTTTTGATCGCTGACAACATGGGTTTTAACATCCTCCAGATACCGATTAAGGATATTTCTAAACCGGAGCTGAAGCTTCTCAGATGCTAGCGGAGGATCATCTCCCGTTGATTCAGCATTAGGTTCATCATCGCCAGATCCAATCTCCGGCCTATCTTTCATTGGAGATTCCGTAGTCGCGCCATCTGCCTCCACATTCTTCCTGCCTCCCTCCATCCCCTTGCTCCCCAAGATATCCCAGCTATACGTCCTCGCAAACAAAACCGCCAGTGGTAAATTGACATGCTCGCGGTCATGTCCCAAAAGGTCTTTCAGAACCTCCAACGGAAACGGCTCTGCCTCCTTATCCTGATCAGCCTTCGCAGCAGCTTGAGCTGGCTTGGATTTCGCAGCCCCATCAGAAGGAGAAGAACCCTTGCCACCGCCAATAGCACCCGAACCATCATGGCCCTTTGTACCCAGATCATCCGGTCTTTCTACGTCATCCAGGCTTCGCAGAAACCCCACAAGCCATAACTCAGTCACGATACGCAACAGAACCCGTTGCCTGCTCAGCCGCTCCTTCTCCTCCCGCTCACGCACATCTTGCGTCCATGCCTTCAACTGCGCCTTATCCGGTGTTGTCAGGCCGCGACCCAACAGCCATCCCAACTGCTTGGTGAACTCATCGGGACCAAACCGCTGGTGCAGGGCGCTGGCGATTTCCACAGCGGCGGCGATTTCTCCGGGGGTCTTAAGTTTGCAAAATCCTTCGTAGGCAGCGGATATGATCTCGGATAGATACTTGTGCAGTGATAGGGTGCGGATATCGGCAAGGAAAGTAGGGAGGGCGGCAGCGGTAATACCGGTTCGGAGACGTTTGATAAAAGCTGTGTTTTTCTTCAAAGCGGAGTCGAGAGATTTGTTGACCGGGAAGATACCTATATGAACGCAAATATTATTAATCTTTGTTTTAGCCCAAACATTAGATCTTTGTCATACTCTCGGGATCGAGAGATATAATAATAGGACGGGGGTTTGCGGGGGTCTGAGGGTGGCAGTTTGAACATACCCGTCTCCCTGGCCCATGCCCGTGCATTTAGGTTGCGCAGCTCTCCTGCACAACGGATAAAAAAAAAAAAATCAGTATCAACAGTAGAAGAAGATGCGGTTGATTTCTGAATAGTTAACAACGTACTCTTCCTTGCGCGATCCATCTTTCATTTACGCCTCGGTCTATCACAGTTGTTGTTGTTGTTGTTTGCCGCACCGGGGAAGTGGTCAAACCGGATGAGATCCCCTCAAAAGCGCAGAACCACAGATTCCAGGAGGGCTTGACCACCTCATTGGGGTGTGGAGCAAACAGACAGGCAGGTTAAAGCGGGTTAGATTTCTGGATACAAAAAAGAGAGGCGGTGAACGAGTACAGCGAGTTTTGTTGACTCAGAAATGCAAAGCCGTTGAACCTCACAGCTACAGGCGAGGGGCGTTTGTTGTTGGTTGGAGGAAAAAGGAGTTGGGTGACGAAAAGTTGTTGATTTAAATATTTCATTGGCGTCACGAAAGCTGGAGAGAAACTGGGAACAGAACAGATAGGAATATCAGATCAACTATCCGGATGCTTCGAGTGAGGATCTTGCTTTTTATCATACAAAAAAATATTGCGATAAGATAGCACAACTAAGTGGAGAATATATACATTCCTTTTCCCCCTACAGATTACTTTGTCAGATATAAACTTCCTCCGCTTAAGCTGGTTCTCAGAACCAAACCCCCGCCAACACCGCCGCCGATTTCACATTTTATATAGATATTTAACCACGAACAGTGCTGAACGCCACGACAACCCCGCATATTTAACTAACAGTGACCTCCTTATTTCACTATTCCTGGGGATCTGACAGTCCATCCGATGATGTCAATTGGTAGCACAATTTCGCAACAGAAATACCCAGACGCCCTCCCGCATGTGTGTGTCTAGCGAATTGCTGTCTTCATTCAATTCGTTTCATTCATTCACCATCTATCGCAAGACCCAGAGCCTATATCCCCCAAGCTCACAGTCTCATCCATCAAGCCCGTCCCCTTTCCCCTTCCCCTTCCAAAGCCCCTTCCTTGTCCCTCCTTGCCCCCCTCTCAATCTCCGTAAAGCCGCTCTCCCTGTCTTTCTCCAGCCCCGTCAACCGCTGCTGCAACTGGTGCTTCATATCCTGCTCGTTCAAGCTCTGCGTACGATTGACCTTCGGCTGCCATCTTGAGGTGCTCGGAGATGTGGCTGTGGGCGAGTGGTGTTGCTTCGACTCTTGCTCGGGATTCGAAGTGCGGGATGAGGAGCGTATCTTGGTGTTGATGGTGGTGGCGAGAGCATGTTGGGAGTGAGAATCGGGACCGGAGAATTTCGATGTCATTTTGTATTTTGAGGGTGATTCGGGGTTGGTTTTTTGAGAAATTGTTCCCTTTTGCCTCCTTTCCGGCGTGGTGCTCTGCTTTCGTTGTTCCACTCGATAACTAGCGGAAGTAGTCTATTAATAGAGAGCAAGATGGGGAGGGAAGTTTTGTTCCTTTGGTACTTTTGATATTGTACGAAGTTGATCGATATTTACGCAACTTGCCATAAACAATTTCTGTTAAAAACAAAAGAGCACAAGATTAAAAAAGTGTGGAATAAATACAATCATGATTTCGTTCCCCCTTTTACAGCTCGTGGCCCAAGACAAATTCGACCCGAGCCTGGACCTTCTCATGTTTTCCTGTTTTCGCCTCGCCATCCCTTATGTATTTACATCATCTTGTTGCCTGGGGTATCAGGTCCAGGTCTTCATCCACGTTTCCCCCCGCCCCCCCCCGTTTTCCGCCCGTTGATGATCTCATGCGCATTCGTTTCCGCCTGCGCTCGATTTCCCCATCCCTCGTTTTATTCTGCTGTTTTTGAAATCCACTCAATTAAACGACCAGATCTTATAGGGAATACACTAGCAAGTTATCATCCGATTCCTCCCGGAGTCCGTGAAAGGAGCTGATGGGATGGTAGAGTCTAAGGATCTCATTAACTACCCATACGAGCCCTGAGGAGATCAATTTTTAAGCCACAAGTCCGACCCCCTTTTCCAGAGCGGAAACCAACCCATCGAACCCGCAGCACGTGCTTCATGGGAGGTGGAATGCATAACTAGTATCTGTCGATGCTGCTCCCTTCTTTTCTCTCTCTCTTTTTTTTTTTACGATATCCATCAAACAGCCAGCTCACAGGGGTGCCGCCCTTTGCCGCCATCCTAAGACTATATGCACTGCAAGTATACAGGCCATTGTTTGATGATAAGTAGTCATGCTTCGTTATTTTTTAAAAGATATCCTGCAACGGTCCATCCAATTATCTTCTAAACCTCACCCTCACCGGTAAATCGTCTTTAATAGCTCCAATGCCCTCGCCGCACCTGTACGCGCGCTCGCCATTAATAGTGTCCGCAGCCACGCTTGTCGCGTCCCTCTTCTGCACCACATCCCACTGCTCGTAGTTAAAATCAAAGTCCAGCTCACGGAGAGTAAAGACCAACACGAGCTTCATTTCCAACATGGCTAGCTCCTGGCCAATGCACTTGGTGTTTCCCAGCTCGAAGGGCCGCCACGCGTTTTTCACAGGATACAGCGCATGATCCTCCGGAACCAGGAACCGGTCCGGGATAAATTCTGTCGGGTGAGGCCAGAAATCTGGGTGAATGTGAGTCATTGTCGGGGCTGTCTGGATCATACAATCGTAGGTGGGGTACAGCATGCCGTCAAGAGAGAAGTTGAAGTCCGGGCTGCCCTGTCGGAATGTATTAGCCAGGGTATGGATTCGGAGCGTTTCCTTGATGACTGCGGCCGTGTAGCGTAGTTCGTTTACTTTGTGTGGGCCCTGCTGCAAGACCTGATATGCCATCTTTGGGTCAGGGCCTAGTACGTCATCGTGCTCTTTGCGCAGCCTTTGCAGGATGTCGGGATTTTTGTTAATTTCGTAGAATATCCAGCAACTAAGATCGTAGTTAGAAGTCAAGTTCTTTCTAGATGCCTGCTGTTTGCGTTTGGAGGTGAGAAATTTCGGACTCGATGGGAAAAAGATATCTAAATAAACTAACATAGTTTGAGCAGTGGTGTCATGACCAGCAAACAAGAACGCTTTCAGATTGCTGATGAGGATGTTGATAAACTCGGGTGTTGGCTGCTGCCCACTTTTTTTGAAGTCTTTGATAGCAAGGTCGATAACGGTTTTCTGATTCTTCGAGTCGAGAGTGTCGCTAAAGCGCGACCGAATCTGCGGCAACAGGATATCTCGCATAGTCGCTGCATTTTGCGATACAAAGCTCTTAAACTCCGGAGTAAGCCGTTCCAGCCTGGTCTTGACATTCTTTAATTTAACACGAGAAATCAAATTTCTCAAAGCATTAAGCAAGGGTCCAGGACCAGCTGTTTGCTCATGGGGATGAAGGTCACTGTGAATCCCTGATTCATTAGTATAGCCAGCGAGACAGAAGAGGGAGCCCTCGCCTCCCCAGAGGAAAATGCTCAATCGTAATGGCCTACAGTGCAAATCTTGAGACAACGTCAAATGTCAGAGAAACCGCTCCCTCATAGAGAGTAAACATTTTGCCCCATTCATGACTTCCCGCATCCGCAGTGTCTTTCAATTTCTGCGCATATATGGAAACCTCCTCCAGGGCGGCGGGCATGTTTTGGATGATGTTCCGAGACGAAAATCCCGGGTTCAACCGAGAGCGCCATACTTTATGATCAGGCATGTTCATGGATATCAAATCGATGCCACCCGTCACTGGGGTCAGCGCCCATCCGAATATAGGGTGTCTCTGTTGCGGTGTTTCTTGCGTAAGTTGGGAGCAGAGCTCAGGGTCGATAACCATGATGATGGGCTGAGCCATGAAAGGCCACACATCCATATAGATCAATGGTGGACATTTTTCCGCACCAGGGAAGTATTTCTGCCAGTTTTGCACGATCTTGATCGACGTGTACACGCGATGAGCGTCTTGTGGCAATCCTTCCTTCAAGCTCCTTAACAATGGGAGATGGCCAAGGAACGGTGAATAAGGCTCGATGATGGGCTGTTCGGGACGTCAGTCTCTGCTCCAGTCTTGGGCATTTAAACGTGGCGCCCTGTTTGGAGAAGACACCCAAGCGGAAAATCCACACTTACAAGCCCGCTGGCCTTCATTGTGTAGAACCTGCGCCGGGCCGCGATCCCCCGCGCTAGGAAATGCACCAGCAATGCTGTGATCACCGCAAGCCCAGTTGCAGCCACGAGCTTGGGCGTCCCATACGCGATAGCCATGTCGGTCACCAATCGCTGTTTTTGAATTTTGCGGAGATTATATGGCGATTCAAGTAGGAGAGTCGCGGAGTCTCACATTTTCATCCCGTCTTTGATGAACTTGGGACTCGGCTTTCCTTGAGCTGCCACACGGGTTAAATAAATACCAGTATGGACCGGGGAAGGGACTCAGCTTTTTCACATCATGACCACGCTTCGGTGACTTTCAGCCGCTAAACTTGCCCCTTGGAAAACCCTTCTTCCTTACTCCGTACTCTGTATTTAGAATAGATGAAGAAAAATTGTGCATAAATAAAACGAAATAACTAACAAGCCACTTTGAGCAGAATGCGGTAAAAAACGGCGTGGGATGCATTTCAAAGAAGGTTTACCTAGGTCATCTAACTAGCTAACTATATAATTACCGACCAGAATCCCATCGGTTAGATACTTAGACAGCCTATCTCCTCCCTTATATATAAATCCTTGACCTTTTAATCAATACATATCTCAGTCTCAAAAGAGAGTATATGATATTTCAGATTTGACTTAAATAATAAATTTTCATTTAGAGGTCCTCCACTATCCTTTATTCAATTCAAGGTTTTTTTTTTTTTTTACTTTTTCTCTTTCGTCCTTCCTATTTATTATCTACTAAGGCATTTTCGAATACCTACTGGGAAGAATTTCTGCGGCGAGTTTTCGCCAACTCTACATACCTATGATAGCTTTATCTTGGCTGGGTCGACTATGATGCTCCCCCTTCGTTCCAAACGGAGTCAATGCGAGAAGCTAGATATCTATCTAGATAACAAGCGATAGATACAGGCCACCCAGTCCCCTATGGACCATCTGAGCATTGAATCTAACATCTATGATGAGCTGAGGAACTGGCGTATTGCTCCGAAAAATATACTAGGAGTCAACAGTTCAACAAAAAAGAATGCAACAAAAAAGAATGCAGGTGTATGGACAAACGGCTTCCAACCCAGGTATTTAAATATACATAGCCGCCCTTCTCTCTCTCTCTCTCAAAAAAAAAAAAAAAAAAAAAAAAAAAAAAAAAAAATGCAAAAAAAAAGATGCAGCAAAAAGGAGAAAACATGATATAAAACGGAAGGTCAGCCAATCAAAGCCCTCAGCTTCGTCAACATCTTCAAACCTTTTCCAGCCAACATGCCCCAAATCCCCAATAACCCGATCATCGTCACCACCCAAGTCCGATTCGTAAACAGAGACTCCTCCCTCACGCGTCCCAAATACTTCTGCTTCTGCTTCACCGCCAGCTGCTGCGCACCATACCCATCCAGTATGAAGTCCGCCCAGCGAACCCTAGACAGTAGCTTCTAATACTGCACCACAGTCCCGGACCAATTATTCGTAACCCGGCCGTCCGCGCGCTTATACCAGCTGCGGCAATTCGGATGCGCAAACGAAGTTGTCCCAAGGACACTCTGCAGCTTGTCGTTAAACGACTCCATACGCTTGGGATCCGGTAAGATCTTCAGCGACTCGCCCACCTGGCGTGCCTGGAGTACTGCGCTGATCATCGCCTGGATATACTTCGCCTGCGCCTCGATCATGAGGATGATAGAGTTGTGGCCCAGGTTCGTGTTGGGGCCGTAGAGCATGCCGAAGTTGGGGAGGGATTCGGCGGCGATGCCGTACAGCGCGCGTGCGCCGCCGGACCAGATATCCGAGAGTGCTCGGCCGTTGATGCCGTAGACTTGAATCGGGTGCATGAATTCGACGGTGCGGAAACCCGTGGCCAGCACGATGACGTCGAATTCGTGCGCGGCGCCGTCGACGTTTATGCCGTTTTCGGTTATTTCGGTGATGGGCCTTGTTTCAAGGGTAACGTTGTCGCGCAAGAAAGTTGGAAAGTAATCGTCGCTAATGATGACGCGCTTGCAGCCCATGGGATAATCGGGGATTAGTTTCTCCCACAGCTCCGGACGGTTGGGGAACTGTTTCTTCATCAATGAGAGGCTGATTGTGCGGGCGCGTACCGCGTATTCAGAGTTCTGGTCTGCAATGACGTCGTGAGAAGACTCTCGCATGTCCATCATCCAACTACGTAGTTTCCAAAGGGAAGGCGGGAAGTATTGGAATAATGTCCTAACAAGTTTAGGGATGCCAGTGTCTAATCTGGGTATCACCTAGTTAGGTGTTCTTTGAAACACAGTCAGTTGAGCGACATCAGGAGCTATTACGGGGATTATCTGAGCAGCCGTAGCTCCTACAGAAACGGTCATTAGCAACATGGACGCAGAAGACGAGAAACCCGAAGGCAAGATACTGGAGACCTTACCGTTCCCTACAATGCCAACACGCTTTCCCTTGATATCATAGGTCCAATCCCACCGAGCAGAATGAATGATCCTGCCCTGGAAATCTTCTATTCCTGGAATTGACGGGCAGGAGGGCGAATTGAGTTGGCCAACGGCAGACACGAGGAAATCGGATGTGAGGTGAGCGTATATTGATCTGCAAATTCCGCGTCTTTCGATTCCCCTGCTACCTTGACCACCATCCGCCATTTACGGACGTCATCGTCCCATCTTGCTTCGACGGTGGAATTGAATCCAATATAACGAAACAGCTTGTACTTCTCGGCTACATCATGAAGGTACATCTGTGATAGCTTTGGTTAGAGCCGATGAAAAAGAAGAAAGGAAAAGAAAAAAAGAAAAAAGAAAAACGAAACCAAAAGTTAAAAGCAAGCAAAAGGAGCAAGCCTCGTACTAGAATCTCCTCCTGACTAGGGTAGAGTCTTGACCAGCTCGGGTTCTGTTCGAAAGAGTAGCTATAAAGATGAGAATTGACTGTTGGATATTAGCACGGAATATCCCTCATCGAACGAGAGCCGGAAGGGTTGTCCGTCGGAAAGAAGGACATACTATCACAACAGCAGCCTGGGTATTTGTTATCGCGCCAAGTTCCACCAAGTCCTCCGCTCTTTTCAACAATTACGAAGTTGCGGATATCGTTCTTCAACAAACTGATGGCCATGCACATTCCTATGCAACCCTGTTGCCTTTGCAATCGAATACCCCATATACGCGGACAGGGGTGCCTTACCAGACATTCCAGCGCCAATGATTGCCACAGCGGCCTCCGTATAGTTCCTGTTGCCCACCTCCACTTGGCGATAGCGTTTGTTCGATACCATGGCTATTTTACGCCAATACACACGGAAAGAAGGATGGTATAATGAAAGGGACAAAGGGAAAGGGGCTTCAAATATCCCTGGCGCAAGCGAGTATATTTTTTTGAAAATATTTCAACACGGAGGAGAAAAGAGGTTTCAACAGCGAAAATCAAGAACTGATTTGAGAATATGTCGAAGGTGACACAGCAAGTTATTAAGTTATAAAGAAACAAAGCCAAGAATGAATCCCCGTTATTCCACGGGCGTAATCGAAACGAGCCCATCGTTTCAAAGTCTGAGTAGAAGTCCTCTCCAAGATTAATCTAATCGTGTACAGTGAGGAACCTTCTATTCAAACGAGGGAGAGGAGAGGGGGGGGGGGGGATGGATTACCAGCAGCCTCGGATGCTGGCTCGCTGCTGGCTCATTATGCTATTTCTGGCCCGAGCCAGGGTTGAAATGGCTGCGGGGAGCTCATATTGATCCCAGCATATTTGACGACTGTAAGCATATCTGGCAGGACGCCATTTGGCTGGCCTCCTGGGCTTAAGCGTCAGTGATTCAATCATCACGATCAACAAACTCGCAAACGCCCTGTGCGCCGTTCACAAGTCCATGCTCCATGCCCGTGTAAGAACATTCGCCAGGCAGCGATCTCGATGGGAACCGGGTTGATATGTATGGCATGGCAGAGCATGGCAGACATCTCCATGCTCTGCTCGACCCACCAGTGGTGGAATCCGGGGCCTGATATAATGATAATAGAGTTTCGTATCCGATCGAGCGGGGAGCGAGCCCGAGCCGAGGGAGCAATTCCCACGGATTATAAGAAGCCGCGCGATCCAACGCGAAGAAACGGGCAACGAGGATGGATTCACAAATCTGGACAAAGTCACAACATCTTTCATGGGCGAACTTGGATACTTGTGCCACCGTACTACCTTTAGTATGGGAAGTTATTTATTGTGTTTGTCTTGATTGTCCTTAGATAATCAGATGCATTTGTAGCACTCTGCTCTTCAGAACATCTCAGCCGCGCACTTCGCCTTGAGGCCTCGAGCTACCTAAGTACTTGTAACTTCATCGGGGATGGGAGGGAGAAGCTGAGTAAAGCGCGGGGAGGGAGGGGAAAAAAGAAAAAATTAACAAGAAAAGCAAAGAGAAGAAACGCTGAAAACGTAAGTGCTACATACTGTAAATACATACATATATCATCTATCAAAATTCCCCAACCCGATGCGGCAGCCCGCCAGGAGTAAGGTTGGGAGAAGGACTGATAGATATTTATCGGGAGGGCCATAGTTTGGAGGTAATCATGGTGGATTAATAATGAGTATATGAGCTCAGCACAGATACTTCGCGGCACTGGGAAACAATACCAGATCAGGACAAAGGGGGTTGTTGTTAAAAAAAAAAAAAAAAAAAAAAAAGCAATTGAAACGGAAAGAAAAGCCCTCAACAAAAACAACAGGGAAAAGGCGAAAGCAAGAAGAACAAAGGGGGAAGGGATATATATAAAATAGTGGATAGAAGACCCTAACAACGCTATGCTAATGCTAAAAAATGATGTGAGAAGAATAATTTTGAAGGATTAAAATTACTTCTCTTGGTACTTTTTGGGGTCTCCTTCGTTTTAAAAGAAGATTAAGAAATTAAGAAATTAAGATATGAAATTGGTTTCTTTTTAAGGGCAGCGGAAATAACCTTAACATAAGTGCATTTCGAAGGGGGTAGTCGTACAGTCGGGTCAGTGATTCATGAAAATCCAGACAGTTCAGAGTATTCGATTCAAATCGCTCTAAAAAAAACCATTGAGTTATCTCGTTCGCGCGGTTTTCGCTATTTGGGTTTTCGCCAGTAATATCGCTGTTGCGTTGTTGAGTTAACCATTCAACTTTAGCAAAATAAAAAAGGGAAGCAAAAGAAAAGAGCAAAGAAAAATCAAAACAATGGGTAGGGGAAGTGGCTCGAACCTTGTGTTGTTTTCTGCAACTCCGCAGGCCAGGTTTCATCAAGTCGTTAACTACAGCCTCCTTTCTCTTTTCATCCTCGTCGAGATCAGGTATGTAGTAATACTCGCTTTCCAAGGGTTTGCCTGCGGCATCTTTACCCTCCCTGCTCACTTCGCCGATGCAAGCAATTGTGCCGATGATGGATTTGATCTCTAAGCTAGAAAACCCGCCATCACCTGAAGGGGTCTTCTTCCATAGCTCGGGTGGGAGGTGGCTGATAATCGTCGAGAGTGGAGTCGATGACAATCGAGAAAACGCCAGCTGGTTTACGACGTGGTTCTGCACGTTCTGCTTGAGAGAGTGCTGGTCATCTTCCGTTTTAACGGGTTTACTTGCGGCAGTGTGCTGGCGTGGTGAAACAGCCGGTTTGCGTATGTTGACGGGAGATCGAACTGGAGACATTCCTGTGTTGAATGAAGCCATGCGGGGAAGAATATTATCCCCAAAGGGTCCAAAGGAGTGGATGATCGGGTCGTTTTCCTCGTCGTGGTCTGATAGCTCTTCAGCCTTATCGTCACAAGAGCTAGACATGGAATTTCGGAGATTCTCATTGTGGAAAGGACTCGAAACTACTTCCGTAAGCTGAGAGGTCGACTTCGAGTCCTTTTGACGAGTGGGAGAAGGCTCATCCTCATACACGACCACGGCACTATGCACTGAGCGGCTGGGAGTCAACAGAGGCGGTTCAGGAGATTGAAGGGCCTGAACAGCAGGAGACGGAGATATTGGGGAAGCAAGTCGTCCACGGCTTCGTAGAGGGCTGGCTTGAAGTGGGTGTGAAGTAGTACCAGGTTTTCTCACGGGGGAACTCTCTTCCCAGGTTTGGTCGGAGGTACTCGTCGAAGCAGAGTCTTTTGGCTCGTGTCTGGGCCACTGGACCAATACTCGAGCATCTTGGACGTCGATCATCACATCCGCGTCTTTGATATCGGACGTGAAAGTTTTGCCCTTGTTCAATTCATAAGTTTTTCCTTGGCAATGTAGTTTAATCCCATTCCAACCAGTGCAAAGAATCTCGATCCTATCTCTATCAAACGGGTTTGTCGAAGGTTTATACGTGGCCTGGACATGAATCCGCGATATCAATCGGCTGGCTGACAGTTGGAAATGGCAAGAACCGCTTGATCTACCCATTAGAATAGACTCCCCCGACGGTGGTAGCATTATCGAAGGCACAGTAGACAACGGAGCTCTTTCAGATGCCACAGAGAGGGTTCGTTTAAGTCCTGGGCGGACTGCCTGTCTGCGAGGAGGGGAGGAAGTCAATATTGCCGTTGACGAGGTTGGGACTGGGGTTGGATATGTCGAAACATCATCACCGGATTCGCGTGCCAAGCGTTTATAAGGTCGAGGCAGAGATGGGGAAGACGAGGGCTCGAAGGCTGGGAGAAGAGAGGCAGGCCTCTTCACGCCAGCGATGGGAGGCGGCAGGGTGTCTGCTCTAGGCGGAGAGGACTCCAACTCCATTCTTCCCAGAGATTAAGAACCAGAACACGTATATGATCGAGCAATTTATCTCTTCTAGATCTTTAGACACTGGATGAATCGCGTCGAATTCCACCAATGACCCGTGGAATGGGATATATAAAAAGAGGCCCACGTTTGAAGTACTCTTATGTAGCAGCAAATGGAAAAAGCTCAAACCAAAGAAGGAAATACAAAAACAAAAAGAAAACAAGGACAGGAGAATACAAAATCAAAGAAAAAAAGAAAAACGGGAAACACACGAATCTCTCGAGGAGATGGGGGAGAGAGGAAAGGATTGAAGGAATAGACGAGGCGGTGGTGCGGTGGGAAAGGGAAGATGAGAGAGGAAGTGAGCCGACGCCAGGGCGAGGAACACACGCTTGGCCGACTCTACGCGTGTCAACAGCTCCACCGGCCAGGGCTCGCGATGCGCGGCTACGACGGACACGGAACAAGAACGGGCAGCAAACGGAGTGCTATGGCTGCAAGGAGCGGGAGCAGCCCAAAGTATAAGTATATAAGTATATCAGCCAGTCTCTCTTCTCGATCCCTGGATCCACGCAGTATCTCAAACCCTCTTGCGTCCCAATCGTGTCGTTTGATAAATTATTTAGTTTTCAAACTAAACAAACCTGGTCCACCCTGGCTGAGTCATCAACGCGTCTGCTCTCAATCACGTGAAAGTTAGGGTTTCCAATACCGACTATTCCCGAACAGGAAATCACAACTCCTTTTTGTTGGGGGAGTGGATTGGGCGATTCGTACTCTCTATATACCACCACGGCGCTGGAGCTCTTTTGCCCTAGTGGCCTAATACCTTTCCCTGTAAGAAGATGGTTGATTGTTGTAGAAACTATCTAAGCGAGAGAAACACAATATGGTTGGGGCAGTGATACGATCGGGATCTGATAAGAACCTTCCATGAACCAAACAATAAAAATTCAAAATTCAAAATTCAAAATTCAAATATAGCCACCAAATTGGCGGAAACACGGAGGTGTGAAGCGGCACATTGGGCATTGCAACACACAGTACGCAAGCAATACAGACAGAAATCTCAATGCTGGAGCTCAAATAAATCCACTCCTCACAGCATGAGTAGCCCTGTGGCTTTGATCCCCTAAGCTGCCCCACTTGTTTGGGGGCTTGTTAGCGGGCTTGTAAATTTCTGGTGCGTATTTGCAAGGACTTCACCCTTGTTCCACACCTCCGTAGTGGGGATGGAAAAGTAGCTAGTTAATACTTAATAAGATGTGCACTTGCTCTGTTCATCTTTCTCATGGTCAACGTCTCACGGCTCTTTATGAATACTATTACCCATTATTTTTATATCCATACGGCCGCTGCGAGGGAGTACTAGTACTCCATTTGGAGACTTCATTTTTCAAACTACGATCTATGTTAATGGCAGAAGCCACCGCCACCAGCCCCGCGGCGGAGGGAGCTGCGCATAAAAATGGTGCGGATCTGTCTATCCACAAAAATACAACACTCCCCCCTTCCCCGGCCCCCCTCTTCCCCATATGTGCACCCTCTATTGACAGATTTGCTGCAGTATGGACTACTCTAATCACCAACTGTGACTACCTCCCGGGCCTCCTCACCCTGGACTACTCCCTGAAAAAGGTCGGCTCCAGATACCCCCTTGTGGCGCTTTACACGGACTCCTTCCCACCAGAGGGACATGCGGCACTTCAGGCCAGAAACATCCCGGCCAAACATATCCCCTATCTCCTCCCCGCAGCCCACAAGGACTACAGCAATGACACCCGTTTCTACGACTGCTGGAGCAAGCTGGCCCCCTTCTCGCTCGTGGAATACGACCGAGTCGTCCAGCTGGACAGCGACATGCTGGTGTTTCGCAACATGGACGAGCTGATGGAGCTGGAACTGGACAGCTCCGCGCTGAAGGGGGAGGGCTCCCGCGTTTTCGCCGCGAGCCATGCGTGCGTGTGCAATCCGCTGAAGAAACCGCACTATCCTAAAGACTGGTTCGCTGCCCCCCTCCCCCTCCCCCTCTCTTCTGACCCTTCCTCTTCCCCTCTCCCCCCCCCCCCACAACACATAACACACATATGCACGCACATGCATGTATGACACCCACCGTAGCGGTCCTGACAAAACCTCCAACAGGACCCCATCCAACTGCGCCCTGACAACCCAGCACGCAGACCCCGCCAGCGCGCAAACGCAAGGAGCCCCCGCAACCGCCGGCCTGGGCGTGCTCAACGGCGGCCTCCAGGTCGTCAACCCCTCCACCGCCATCTACGAGAAGATCCTCGCTGTCCTGCAGACGCCGTCCGCGACGTCCAACTACGCCTTCGCCGACCAGTCGCTGCTCTCTGACCTGTTCCCGGGCCTCTGGGTGCCGTTGCCGTATGTTTATAATGCTCTGAAGACGCTGCGGTGGGAAGGCGTGCATAGCGAGATTTGGCGGGATGAGGAGGTGAAGAATGTGCATTATATTCTGAGTCCGAAGCCGTGGGATGAGAAGGGCGGGGAGGAGGGGCAGGGAGATGAGACGCATCGTTGGTGGTGGAAGGTTAATAATGAGAGGTTGGAGGAGGAGAAAAAGAGAGGGATAATATAAAGGCGGATGGGTATCAGCGGGTGGTGGTCCATTTTTATTTTTATTTATTTTTGGATATCTGTGCTTTCCTCTTGAGAGTTTTTTTTTTTTTTTTTTTTTTTTTTTTTGGGCTATATATCTCCGATCCATTTTATCTTTATCGTTATCCATGTCCCGCGCTACCTTGAATTTAGAGATACCCTTACGACTTTATACCCCTCTATTTTTGATATCTCGGTTTCTGATAGATGTAATCGAAATGGGTTGAATGAAAAATTACGTTGGGGCCCCATTTTCCATACATATTCCAATTTCGAACACACCGCAGACTCCTATATTTCCCAATAGATAGATAAAATCTATTTTTCCTGATTCGCCCAATTACCAAAAAAAAAAAAAAAAAAAAGGGGGGGGGGGGGGGGGGGGGGGGGGTTCCGCCTGCTATGATAAACCGTTTCTGTGGATTCTGGGTGGCACGTGACGACCTCACCACCGCGTCTACCTCTAACTTGGCCTACTTGATGATGCACTCGTGAGGCGGACAAAGTGCGCTTGGTGACAATCGGGGCTAGCTTATGTGCTAGTCTGCGCGCTAAGACCATGGATTCTAATGTTACTACCATGATCATGAATGAGGACTGCCTGTCCAGGATAGCGTGCCGACGCAACTCCACATTCTA
>NW_001813980.1:2321981-2327490 GCF_000149585.1 Histoplasma mississippiense
TTCTTGAGAAGCAGGAGGGTGTTGCTGACTAGGTTTCAGCATGACACCACACCGCCCTTCATACCATCCCTAGAAGAACGGGAGAAAGGAGGCAGGAATTGAGGGGAGAAGAGTGAGGCACTTCGAGAAAGTTTTAAAAAAGGAGAAATAGAAGAATGGGGAAAAATATAGATTGATAGAAGTGGCCTCGGATATAATTCCGATAGATTGTTTGTTGGTTTTATTCAATCTCCCTCCCCTCATCACAGATGAGCTTTTTCGGCTTTCCTGAACCATAAAGATGGGAATGAAAGCAAGAAAAATAAACTTAATCACTGAACACATAGGTTGCTGTGCCGCCCGTAACCCCAACCTGGAAAAACAAATACATGGTTAGCTTTGGAAAATGAAGGCTTATGTCACGTGAACAAAACTCAAATGTGCCCCAAAAAATAGGGGGTTATAACTTACGGTACATCCATTCGGATTGGATCCTGTTGCGTCATAGAACATGCCATTTTTATAGCTGCACGCCCCGCTCAAATTGCTACCCTCGATCTTGATGCTGAAATCAAGCTTCGCGTTGGTTGTTGGCGCGTTCTGGAAAATGGACAAAAATATGGTTCCGTCACTCCTGCCGACACCCAAGTTGATGGGGGCGAAGTTACCGATTGGGCGGCTTCCGTCTCCCCACTGGCAGCCCTCTTGAATCGTGACACCCTTGGGGTTGACGTAGTACTGAGCGGAAGTGCCCTTGCCTTGCCAGGTATAGTAGTTCCCAGAATCAGGGCATGTCAGCTCCGTGATGGAACCTCCACCAACGGAGAGGGGGACGGTTTCAGATTCCGTGCCTGGGACGGATTGTTAGAACAAAGTTCTTCCTTCTTCATGTGCCAGTGAGAGAAAAAGGAGGGGAAAGCTCAAAACTCACCAGGATAATCGGTACGACAGACGGCGACGACTTGACTCATGGTATTCTTCACCTGGACACCACCAACACCCTTCATACAGAGCTTCTTGGAAAGGCCTGGGTTCGTGAGGTAGAGCTTTCCGCCGGAACATTTCAAGCCACCTACGGACTGGCCAGTAGCACCTTGAGTGGAAGGCCACTGGGATTTTTGGTAACCAGGTCCGCAAGCATAAGAACACATGGCTCCGTCCTCACACTTGTCGCCATGGATACCGGTGCGAATGTCGGTAACTGACGAGCCCTGAACAGTGACGTACTGAATACCACTCCATCCACCAAGGCCGAGCCAGTCGAGAGAGATGGCGCCATATTCGGAGGGGAAGTTAGAGCAGGCAATCTGTCCGTCGGGGAAGTCTTGGTCGACTCCAGCGCCGCCTAGGGGCGGTGATGGCTCTTTAGGGATGGGAAGCGGAAGTTTGACCTCTGGCAAGTCAAGATTGGGAGCCTGGTCCTTGGGAGGATCAGAACTCGCGGACGGAGCAGGATGAGTTGTCGTAGGCTTCTCGTAGAATTCAGCGGCCTTGGGTGGGGTCACTGAAGGTTGCGGATCGCAAGCATTTTTTGCGTTATCAGGATCGGCCCACTGAAGGGCCCCTTCCTGGATTCCATCGCAAGCTTGGCTCTTGCTGATGAGCTCACCCTCGAACTCGTAGGCATAGACAGTTGGCCCAGGAACGACAACCACGTCAGTCGGATCTGGTGAGCGCTTCACATGCTTATGGCGATGGTGATTGTGTCTGTGGGATTGTGCAGCGGCTAGGGAGCCGGCTGCAGCGACGGTCAAAACAACGGAGATGGCAAGCTTCATAGCTGGAGACTTCTCGATTCAAACGACGTCAAGTCGCACAGGTTGAAAGTAAGGATTGGCACGAGGTCTCTCGGAGACCCCTTGTTTTCTGTCAGAGACAACAGATATATGCAGTTAGGTGGCAAAGGCCAAGATGGTCTATTCAAAATATCCATTGTTAGCGTCAACTACCGGAAGAAGAGCACAAAGGAAGAGAGAACAAAGGAAGAGAGAATCATCAGAGACGGAGTTCATTTGCAAATGTGCACAGCGGCAAAGATGTGGATGAACGATGAGCCTTGGTCTGCGAATTGGCATGGTGAAAAGGGGCGAGGCAACATACATTGGAACAAGTCAAATATCAACAGGTAATAAGAACGTCAGGGTTAAGTTCTTTGTACATGCAGGAGTTAATGACGGCTTCGATACGTCAAGGCCTACGCAGTCGATTGATATGCGCGTCGGATGGATTGGCAAGGAGTGAACAGAGACACTGTGAGGGTGCTGGCGAGAAGCAGAGCAGAACACAGAAGTTGTTGGATTTTGACTTTCCGAAAGGAGTGTGAGAGGAAGACGACAGGGTCCTCCAAGTGCGAGGGAAAGAAAAAGACGAAGCGAGAGACGGCGTGGGTAGAGAACGACGGGCGACGGAAGAGCGAGCGATGATGAAAAGGTGAAGAGGTGAAGGGGAGGACTCAGCGACGTGATGAGAATGGGAAGAAGGCCGTACGCAGTAAGCGAGAGACGGGGCAGCCACAATACGGTGCTGGTACCCCGTTGGTCACGTAATTCTCGTGACAGTCGGCAACTGGATCGTACAATACGCACTACACATAGTACATCAAACAGTCCATACGATGCCCGTACGCTGCGTACACCCCGGACGGGCCTAGACCGGGCGCCCCCATACGGCGCAATCTGATATTGCCCTCTTCCGCGGGACAGGAGCCAGGAATGCTAGCCAATGAGGGCAGAGATCCCCGCCATCGTGTGGGGCGCAATCTCAGCGGCCCGCTTGCCAACCAGCGGTCGCCAATGATTGTTTGGGTGAAGTCAGGTGGTTGGGAGTATGCTGAGTACAGATCTGTACCTAGGTACGGAGTACTGTTTGCGAACATGTGAGTTGTGAAGCATTTGATATGTGCATGGCCATGTATTTCTTTCCACTTAGTGGGTTGCACAGTACTCTGTATTGACCAGCTGTCGGGTGGTTTCTGCAACAAATACCTATCTACAATAATCTGTACGGAGTGCTCCATACAGTGATGTTTGAAACCGACAAAAATACTGCGTAATGGTAATGGTTTTTTTCTTTTTCAACAAGAGTGTGACAACCATCTCATATTTTTCTGTTTCATTTCTTTCACGCCATTCCTGTTCCTGAGTTTGTGCCATTCGGGCGCTTGCCTGGCGCCCAATCAGCTGGCTGGACACTCCTTCCAGTGCGGCAGTGCCTGACCCATCCAGATCGAGGAACTGCGCAAAACTCAAAACGTAACCTCACCTTTCCATTCCCGATTACCAAGAAATCGAACCAATGAGGGGCATTTGATACAGTTCCAAGGTCCAGGAACCGTTACCATTTCGAGATAATTGTTTACACCGTACAGACCCGTACAGCCCAGGAGCCTGATGTGGGACCGTCTTGTCTTCAAGCGTTATATTTTCTTGTTGTTTTGTTCACCAGTCTGGCAAAATCAAAAAGAATTTCTTCAGGCCAACGTGGAGATTATCGTCGCCATCGGCTCACTCTTTGTTTTGATTGAAACCCTTTCATCGAATTGAATCCTTGATGCCCAATTAACCCGATAATGCCATTTCAGCAGTTATATCACCAACGGCCGGTGCCAACTGGCAAGTCTGGCACTTTCCGGAAAGGCAACTGGGCTGCTGCTGGTCATGGATGCTTTTTGTTCTGTGTTTGCAGCTCTGCTCTAGTAATTGCGTTAGTGGCACACTAGATATTTAGTGCTCTAACCAAAACAATCAATTTACGCGGATGAACAATATTCTAAGAATGATTTGTCTCAAGTTCAGAAATTTGAACATATATGCAGGGCAATATTAGTAATATGTTAATCTTCCAGCAAAAATCGACCCCTGTCTCAACTTTACATGGTAGGTCGTTAGTTCAACCGTCCTGTTTCTCCTTTTTTTTTTTTTTTTCTTTTTCTTTTTGTATTTGTTTAGGATTGATTTTAGAATTCTCTAGAAATTTGATTTGCTGATATCGACGTGTGGCTCATTCTTGCATTTTTTTTCCTTTTCCTTTTTCTTATTCTTTTCTCCTCTTTGCTTTTTATTTGGGAGGAAATAATTTTTCTAGAGTGGGACACAGTTGAGCGTGGTGCTAAAAAAGTTCATCGTGGTGCAAATGTTCAACCACCAACCAATTGTGCCCAGGTGAGGGGATTAGGAAAAAAAATACAATTATTAGTCATTTTCCACGGTCGTTCAATCGTTGGTTGGCGGGATTGCATTTTAGATGGGGCGATCGGTTGGGCTCCAAGATTTCTTGAACAGAGAACCACCGATCGGATTTCTCTTGGCAACCTTGGAAAAGTTTGAGTCCCCACACCCCTACTAAAAATTAACCGCACTAGTCGTCGTCCATCATGATCAAGTGTTTTTTGTTTATTTTTCTCAGATCGTAACTAACCTTAATAACTCTAACCCATCTACAGAATAGAATCTAGATACTTAAAAAGTGGCAACGACTTAACTTGCGGCGTGATGCTGGGGAGTTAAGTTACAGTACTCCGTATATTTGAGAGAAGTCGCAATACAACACGGACCCTGATAATTTAACTAAATAAATTAAATTCCCAAATGGTCAGATGGATTCACTGTCCACTATCAAGTCTGGACATTCCTTGACAATTCTCCCTTGAACTGAATTAACTTTGCTTCTTTGGTACGCTCGTCACTTGTGCCTCATCTAAGCTTTTTCGCGCCTGTCTTGAACCCCTACTCATTTCTTTGGGGAACTCAATCCTTCTCAATCGCGTTTCCTTGAGACGCAGGGCAGAGGCAGAGTCATTCTTGAACGTACTGTACTAACCTCGTTCACGTCTCTGCGGACGTGGAAGGAAAGAAGTATGTCCCGGCAAGCCAAGCTCTAGTGTATACTAGGTTCTAAAGGTTGCGGAAGGGATGGGGAAAGCCATGTCCTAGATATGTGTGCAGGAATTTTCTGTTTCAAGCCTGCAATGGTAAATCCACTCACTGGAACTGGTATACGCGTAGGGTACTGGGGCCTCTTGCTCCGCTCACTTGCGCTGCCTCTGGAGGACAAATATGGGCTGGAGGATTCAATCGGCAAAGACTCTGAGGGTGAATGTTGATGTTTCAGGTGTGAGAATGTCTTATCATAATATATAGCCAGGCAACGGAACTTGATGCAATACGTCCATTTATCGTATCGTATCGTTGTCAAACCGTGTTTCCGCTGGATATATCATTTGCACCCCCGAAGCACCGTTCATAATGTTCTCTTATAAAAGGAGTAATTACATCTGAGGTCGGATGGAGAGTTTTAATCATGAGAGACAATCTTTGAATCTCTCATTAAATTGTGGGATGCCGTGAAGTGAATGCAGTACATTGCCAGTTCATGTGAATTCTATCAGAGCGATTGCTTAATCTAATATAGAGATCAAATCATTTTACAGACTGACTTTGTGTAATCAGCATTCATTTCAAAGAAGGTCCATGAATCAAGCACCTCAGTGGATTACTCTAGTGAGAAGAATCCTTTGCTACTTTTCAGTAAC
>NW_001813980.1:2327590-2438034 GCF_000149585.1 Histoplasma mississippiense
TTTTCCCCCTACTCGTTCGCCGACGCACCTACCCTACCGTGTGTCTCTTTTGATCTTTTCTAGTCAACTGATCTTCGAGTCTATATCTGGTATGAACTTCCTTCACGCAAATTATTATGACCCTATTTTTTCCATTATTAAGCCGGTATTCTTGGAAGAATAGACCCAACCGGAACCTACCGATCCATTAGGTCAAAAGTTAACAGCAATTATTTTAGTTTGGGGGGGGGGGGGGGGGGCAAGGGGCAGAATACACAACTCTTCTCTTCTTTCTTGAAGAATCAAATTACCAATAACTATTAAACACTTCAATATTGACAAAGCATTAGCAACTTTGATTCCACAGTTCCAGACAGTTTTCAATTTTATCCGAAATTTAAAAGTTGAAACTTTCAAAATGACTGTGCGTTTGTCCTTGATGATTTCGCTGCGCGAAGATATGCTGACTATATTCAGAGTATATGGAAACCGAAGCAGTCGCATCCCTTTATAGAGGTATCACCAAGGCGTCCCTTGAAAACGCAGTCGATACCATGCGGCTGAATATCCTGAACATGTACTTCCACCCGAAGGATGGTTTTGTGCTCCACCCCCAGATACCACTCTCGGCAGCCAGTAGCAGGCGGGGGAATATTGCAGTTGCCCGTGTGAATACTGTGGGCCACCAAGAGCTCGTTATTCTCTGTGAGAACGAGCGTGCTGAGTTTGAGGGGCGGAACGCCGAGTGGAAGGAGGCCCTTGAGCAACTGACTTCCTATCTCAATATTGTCCGTTCTGGATTTAAACCTGACATGGAGCATACTCTGTATGGATAGTCGGAATCGGCCGTCACTGTCGAATCTACCAGCTTGGTGGGAAGCAAGGGGAGGAACTAGAGGACTTTCCTCTCACCGGCGGGAGGCTCATGCATATAAAAAACGACTAGGCAGAGATCCACAAGGCGCTAGAGGAACTCGTAGAAAGGATATCTTTGTTTTCATCCACTTAAGGGGTATTACTTGGGTGCATGCTAGAGGGCGTTGTAGGGTCGCATTGCTGGGGAATTAGAATTCCAATCACTTGGTATAGTTAAATGCATTCCATGTTGTTTCTTAGATTTTCACCGACATTAAGCCCAAACTCATGAGGCCAAACCGATAATCCTACTCCGTACTCAGCGTTTGTTCGATGCAGAGGGAAATCAATCATATCGTACTTACGTAACTCCCGAAGATCCCCGTGATGATTATCCCTAGAGGATATGCTAGCCTAATCGGAGGTTCTTCTCCCCATTTGCTTGAAAGAAATTCCCTCCCGTAATTTGTTAAAATCTAACCATCGATATTAATTAACATCAGGTATTTTGAAAACACTCTCGGAGCAGGAAGGACCTCTATTTTGGCCTAAAGCCGAGGCTGATCATTTATATAGATACTTACCTTGAAAGATTTCAGCATCCCTTCTTCAGTCCACTTGGATTCTCAATGTTTTCAATTATTTCCCCAGATGGCCCATTGATAGAAAACCGAGAGACTTGCTTAGGTTCTGGACGTCCCACGCCCAAGAGTAACTGGGCTTGAGCGTTGGGCATAATGAAATCGAATCCACGGTAGCCCACAGCTCGGTATTGTGATTCCCCGTAAGGATCGAAGCCTGTCACCACGGAGACCACCAAAACGAACCCAACATAAAGGCTGATACTCATCAAGAGCAAGGTTTTGCCCTGTAAGACACAATGTCACTTAGACAAAGTTCGCGGTTAGGGATCTTAGGGTACCATGTACCATAACGCGTGGTTGTGCAAAGACTTGTTGCAGTCAATGGATGAGTTATGAACTGTTCGCTCCTCCCCCGCTGCAAGGCTGACCAATTCGAACCCCTAGAGATTCCCATTCAGCGATGAAGCCGATTAAGAAAATTTATAAATGAAAAAAGGAAAAGTGGGGGGATGCTGGCTTGTGGTTTCTGCTTACATCAAAACTGCCTCAAGTGCTATTAGAGGTCCATCAGTGATAAGCCGTTTTGTTTGGGGACATCGATCATGAGAGCCAATCTATTGCTTCAATGACTCTGGTATTGCCATAATCTGTAATCCACGTATTCCTTTCGATCCGACAGCTACGGTGAATCCTCTTAGGGCCGGTGTATCCACAACAACTAACTCATCAGTGCAATATCCTAAGCATGTCTTCTGTTCACCGGCTGAAATAAATTTTAACCCAGAAATATAACGTGCATCGCCATCTCGGACCAGGTAGACAACAGTCTGAGCAAGGTCATGTGGGATTAAAACACGTCCTTTTTTGAACTCCTGGCAACCATAGTGGAACATTGGATACTTGTTGAGTGAGGTAGGGCGGGGCTTTCCGGGAAATTTTCCAGAAACCCTTTTCCAGTTGAAGTCAGCCTGTATAAGGCCCTCAAGACATGATACTGATGAGGTATTCATCCACTTCGCGTCTAAAATGTTCCTCAATGCGAGACCCAGTTTCCAGACTCTCTGCCTGTTCTGTAGTCTGGGCGGAAGAGGGGAATTGCTTGTACGGCAGTAGAGTACCCTCCAGTCTGATGCCAGATCTCAAATAGAAATCCCCGATCAGAATTAGACCAAAACCTTGTTCTCCAAAATGCCTGGCTCCAGGAGATAGGCACGAATGCTCATGACACCAGACGAAGTCCCAAAACATCCGCTGTTGGCAGATAGGACGCTATTTCATTGTAAATTTCAAATGGGAGCCGCACGAAACAATTCTCTGTCCGTGAGGAAGAAGTAGCAGTGTAAATCGACTTGGAGCCAGGTGGGGATCGTTGAATGTCTTTGAGAAAATCATCAATATCAACCACTTCGTAAGGGTTGGCTTTTGGGTGCAGACGCTGTTGCTTCGGTGACATAGAGTTATTGTACTTCAACTCGTCATACCATGGAAAACATCGATCATCAAGAGTAACTAAGCCTTCATAGTTATGGTCCCGGTTTGGAACATTGTCTGTAAGCGAAACCGGCAGGGAGTGGAAAAACTTCCAGAATGCGTGCCAGAGGGATTTGCTTGTCTTGATAGACTTGTTGAACAATTGACCAGCAAGCTTCATGGAAAACAAAACCAGGACGCTTCGACGGCCAACAGAGATGAAAAGCACTGAATTCAACTTTTGGAGCTGAGTGATATCCTGGGTCATCCCAGCGGCTGTCCTTGTTTGCAGGAAGAACAAAAGATTCGGCACCGGGGTCGACGAATTGCCCGACACCTGAAACCTCAGGTTCTGTAAAGTTATGATGTACTGATTCTCTAATTTTAACAAATCTAACGGCATGGTACTAATTATTCGCGAGCGGTATCTAAAAGATCGAATGAGGGACACAGTTGAACGTGGTTTCGCTTAATTGGAACCACATATTTGTCTACATACATTCGTCCACATACATCAACCACAGATGTGAGGGTAGGGTTAGTTAGGGGGGAAGGGCTAGAGAAGTATAAAATACTGTCATCTCAAGAAGGATAGCTGGTGTCATAGATGAGGATGTTGGAAAGCCGCCAAAAAGTTTTTTCCGGCCGACAGTCGAAATGGGCTCCCATCAAGATCCGTTCCCAAGGTCCTCAAAGTCTCCAAGGAAGAACCCACAAAGGCAACAGCCCAGAATATTGCCGCCCATTCTGGCCAACAATAGCAAAAAGGTGTAAATATTCTTGTCGTTTGAAGATGGCGGACAGAGAGAGAGTGGAGAGGAATAAATACTAGTACTACTACTCTGTGAATATCCAATTTGCCACTTTCAACAGCCATGACAAGCCTCTTCGGGACTATGCAATATATAGCTCTGCATCGCGGAAGGTTAAAAAGTCCAATGAACCCAGTATGACCCGGCAAATTGGCTATATACCTTTAGACTTTGATGAATTCTTTGACGACAGTCCAAGACATGTCATTGCCCAGAGCACATCCTTGGATACTAGTATACTAATGAGCCTGTATATGATCTAAAGGTCTTGGGCAATATCCTGCTGATGACGGCTCATTGAGCATGCTGTAACTGTATAATTATTTTGAAAATTGATATATATCGATCTCCTGTGGGTTTAGGGATCTGCACGGCAAGTTTTGAGCTAGGCAATGTCAACCGTTCATTTTTGAACGACCAGTCGCACTCCATCTACTGCGTATATGGCCATAGATCTCTACTTGACGGCTGTTGGGAGAAAGCAAACCCACGCTGAAGGATCTCTAGGGCAATCTCATATTTGTATCCCGCTCCTGAAGCACCTCTAGGCTTATGATGTGTGTTGAAGAATACTAGTATCGATTCTTCCTTCCCCATAGAGTCAGAAGGACGTGTGGACTGATATTACTCTATACTAGCTGTCAGCGCCTCATATAACAAACGCAGCTTATACGTATGTTTGTTCTGTGAACAATTTTTAGTTCTAGTTAGTACTTGGAGTATTCATTTGCTCAACCCAGGCTATGATAGAGCGGAATAACCTTTCACCTAGTGTGATCGGAAAAACTGCTTGACCGTACTCCGAAGATTTTTTTCAACAGAATTTGGAGATTAACAAAGGATAACTCTAAGTCAAGAGAAGAAAAGTGATAGGATAGAGAAAATCATGGCTGTGACCTCTGGTGTCCTTACCATCAAACCCGTCTCTGGGACTCCTTATCAATTGAATAATGATCAGGTTGGTCTCTTTTTCATTCTTCGCCTAACCCCGCCCATTCAACCCGTGCTTTATTAAGTCGATGAGATATTAATAGTGAGGGCCATTTATATATACAGGTCACCCGGGCGTCATCTGCGCTTTTACGTCATATAAAAACGGAAGAGGAAAGGAAAGCTCTGGAATCGACGAAGAAGGATCTCCTGGTCAATAACGACGATGAAGACGACATGGGTGGTGTAGATGCTACTCCCATCTGGCTGGTCCTCACAACGAAAAAACATATCGTAGACAAAAACCGTTTAAAGCCAGGCAAAATCGTTGTCCCACATTCCCTGAATACCTCCCCTTCTCTCAGCATCTGCCTCATAGCAGCCGACCCACAACGCGCGGTGAAGGATGTTATTGCCAACCCTCAATTCCCGACAAACTTGTCGTCGCGCATTACCAAGGTCATCGGATACACCAAACTAAAGACCAAATATAAGAGCTTCGAGAGTCGACGACGGTTGCTATCAGAGCATGATGTCTTTTTGGCCGATGATCGGATTATCATGAGGCTGGTGCAGACCCTGGGGAAGATCTTCTATAAATCGAGCAAGCGCCCAATTCCGATTCGCATTGCGGAAGTGCAGAAGGTCGGGGGTAAAAAGGTGAAGAAGGAGGATAGGAAGAGACCTGCGTCAGATGAAATGTACTCTGCCGTTGCATCGCCGGCTGTCGTTGCGAAAGAGATCGAGAAGACTCTGTCTAGCGTCCCTGTACATTTGGCGTCCGCGGCCACGACTTCTGTGCGCGTTGGTTCTGCGAACTTTACTCCCGAGAAGCTGGTGGAAAACGTTGAGGCTGTTGTTCAGGGTATGGCGGAAAAGTATGTCTCGAAGGGATGGAGGAATATCAAGGCTTTACACCTGAAAGGTGCGAATACAATGGCTATGCCAATTTGGCTTGCCAGTGAATTATGGGTTGATGAGGGTGATGTTCGAGAAGATGAGGATTCTATGACTCTTGAGGGTTCCAAGAAAATGAACAAGAAGCGCAAATCGGTTGGGAAATCGGGGTCTATGGAGTCAAAGAAGCTGAAGATATCTGAGAAGGAAGATAATGAAGATGATGAATTGATCGCATCGAGAAAAGCTAAGCTTCAAGCTCAAAAAGCTCGAGCTCTATCAGACGGTGACAATGTCAATGGGAACAAGACTGCCCTCACCAAGGTTCCTGAGTCTTCTGATTCTAATAAAAGGAAAAGAAGGTGATCATGGGCTTTCCTATTTTTGTTTACATGCTTTTTATTCAAATATGGAGTTCCTGAGGCGCCTTTACCGTTTTTTAAAAAATATTTTGTTCCTTCTAGCTGGAGTACCTGCAATTTTTAAATCATGATAGAGCCTATTGGGCGAAGTTTTCAGACCAATAATAATAACATAAAAATTCATAATCCAGCAGGATACTACTTCTTCGTCTTTGAAGGAATTTTGATTTGTGTTTGTCTCTTGGGTTTTAACCGTGAATTTCCGAGCCTGCTTAGTCATTCAAGTTCGCGCATTCAACTTCTCCCCTCAGAAGCGGCGAGGATCCCGAGATCGGTATCCCTCAGTTTCGTCCATTGATCTTACCTAGCAAGTTTCTATTGTGCGAATCAGGAGGCGGAAAGGGCGAAGATATACACTTCTATCTTACCCCATCGTACTCAGCCATGAATTCCGTTATCGCCAGACACTCGATCCTTCGGGCGACCACTCCGCTACGATCACAATCCATCCATCGGTCACAACTCTCGGCATTTTCACGGCTGCTCTCTACCCTTGCGGTTCTCGAACAGCGCGATGGAAAGATCCAATGTTCCTCTCTCTCGGCAATTACTGCTGCACAGAAATTGGGAGGCTCGGTGACAGCGTTTGTGGCGGGGGGTGGTGTGAAAAACGGTGCAGCGGCGGAGGCTTCAAAGATCAAGGGTCTGGATAAGGTCCTTGCGGTGGACAATGCGGCCTATGATAAGGTATGCTAGTGTTTGTATACTTGGAGAGACTGCGGAGTTACATATTGGGTGTACTGGTTATTACATGGGCTAGCAGGAAGAGAATGTATACATACTAACCATGCACTCGCTCAACGAATATAGGGATTGCCTGAGAACTACGCCCCGCTTCTCGTCGAGAACATCAAAAAAGAAGGATTCACACACGTCATCGCCAGTCACAGTGCTTTTGGCAAGACTATTTTACCTCGAGTTGCGGCCCTTTTGGACGTCCAGCAAATATCTGATATCACTGCCATTGAAAGTGAGGATAGTGAGTTCCCCCATATCTTATGATCTAATGACTTTCCTTCTGCTGACATCCGGCCCATAGCCTTTGTCCGACCAATCTATGCCGGAAATGCTATCCTTACCGTCCAATCCACGGACCCCGTGAAGGTCTTAACTGTCCGAGGAACAGCATTTCAAGCCGGCGAGATAACAGGCGGTACAGCGGAAGTCGTTGATGGCGCGGACCCTAAAGCGCTATTACTAACAGAATGGGTATCAGAGGACTTGGCCAAGTCTGACCGCCCCGATCTTGGCACTGCTTCCCGCGTCGTCTCTGGAGGACGGGGCCTTAAATCGAAAGAGGAATTCGACAGACTGATGCCCCCACTTGCGGACGCTTTGGGTGCTGCTATTGGTGCCTCTCGCGCTGCCGTAGATAGCGGGTTCGCCGATAACAGTCTTCAGGTCGGCCAGACCGGTAAAAACGTTGCTCCTGAACTATACCTTTGCGCGGGTATCTCTGGAGCGATCCAGCATCTTGCCGGTATGAAAGATAGCAAGGTTATTGCTGCAATTAACAAGGATCCCGACGCGCCTATCTTCCAGGTTGCAGATGTCGGATTGGTGGGGGACTTATTCGAGAAAGTTCCCGAGTTGACAGAGAAGTTGAAGAAGTAAAATTAGTCGCGCCACTTCCTGTTCATCTCCTGTTATTTCGATAGGTATACATACTCATTTATGGCTTTCATGCTTTTTTTTTTTGGAATTATTTCTTATGAAATTTTCGCGCTTTTCTCTCTTTTTGGGGCTCTTAGACTTTTAGTATCGCCGTCCTAAATCCGCTGTTCATACACGTGTACAGTATAAACATAAACAAACATTCATCACATGAATAAAACGAAATGGTATGCCTGGTATATATCTAGTGGAAAACATCTTAATCTAAGCATCCTTTACCAGCACACGATGTTCAGCCAGGTTCGAAATGCATTTAGCTCCTAAATGATGGTCGTCCTAACAGCAAGAAGGTGTCGTGGTGTAGTTGGTTATCACGTGAGTCTAACACACTCAAGGTCCCCAGTTCGAGCCTGGGCGACATCATCTCTTTTTTTCCTTTTTGTTCTTCATCTGTCCCTAATATAATGCTTAGATTTACTTATTATTATTATTATTTATTTTTGAACTTCCTGCCAGGATTGCGGATATGCCAGGCTTGTATATCACTCCGCATGAATTTCTGTGCGTTGGGGTGAAATAATATATTACCCATAGAATGTTTGTTGTGATTGCAAACAGTCACGCCGTAGAGTTGAATGGGACTCGATGGTGAAGTCAATCTCAGCCCGTTTTCAAATCTTGAGGCCGGATTATTTTCAAGCTGGCAAGCTGTACTTCAGCAAAACTTATATCCACAAGTTCCTCGAAAAGCAAACCTTCAGAGGAATGGAATCAAAACTTCTAAAACTGCTTTGTTGGACTGATCGGAAATTTAAAGTACCAACAACACTTCCTGCAATCAGCTCCAGTCAATCGACCCGACAACAAGACAATGGAAACGAAAAAGATAAATACGAAAAGGCGAGGCTGACGCTGTCCGGAATTACGCAGGAACCTTGAGCGAGCTGGAGACTAGATCACAGCGGCACAGTGATTGTGTGATGATGAAATGACGGCCCCGTTGGATAATTTTAGCAGCTGCACAGTGCAATCGTGGTGATGACTCTTATCCTCTCCACCGCTGTCCAGATCCAGGCACCTGAGGCAATATCAAGCCAATAAGGGATGGAAAAAGCGCTCTGCCGGTTGGATGCACGCTAAATATGCCTGGATCCCCAGACGGAGAGATTCCCATTGAAAACCCATTGACTCTCCCGTGACCTGTGATGTTGAATTCCTTCTCGAAGCTTTTTTATCCGCCATATTGCACTTCTTTCCATCTTCGTGCTAACCCAAAGTCCCAGGTGATACATGTTGAGCCATGGTGAAATAACGGTTAATGTTGAACTATCCTCTCTAAGGTGATGATGTGCTAATGTGTGGATAGCATGAATCTAGATATTTCCGCCTACTTCTGGCTGCCTACCTGCAAGATCTCTGTCAACTCTCTATCACATACGGAGGTTTCGCTTGACTACCAGCTCGCATACCTGCTTGCAGGCGTATAGAGATCGAATTCGAAGCTTGCTGTCTACTAGTGCCTGTCTGCCTGTGAAATATGCTAGTGTTTGAAAGGATAAACAGCTCTTAGATGGAAATTGAAGATGGATGTACGTCTCTTTTGTGAATAAATATGTTATGTAACTTGGATGTTATTGCCTGGAGCGAACAGATCATCGCTCTCAACTACGAAGAGAGCAGCGAGCGAAGCGTTCTTGTGACGGTTCATCAGACCGAAATTGGAACCACATTCGATTCCCAACATAACCATGACTGCGGCGGACTAAAGTGACGTCAAGTGAAGTTTGTTTTGTTCGTTTAACTAACTAGTTATTGACTACATAGCTCAACCTCAGCATCATAAGATTATTTCAGCAAAGGGGCTTGGCTTTTTTAGCGCAGGACTAGAGTTCATCCTCAGGCGTGGAACATCGTCGGCGCCCAAGATTGGAAATCAAGAATGTTGAATACGGGATGTCGAGTCACCGCACCACAAAGAAGGTTCGGAAGAATGGCGGATGTGGAAACACACTCTCTCTTCACCACGGATTTATCATGTTGATTGACCCCGTATCCTTCTGGAATGCGCATGAATTATGAATTGGTTAACATCTCTTGCTCAACCTCTGCGCAAACGTCACCATTTGTGCCTAACACAGGACACGGGCCTGGGTTCAGTTTACAGTTGGGGCTTCAAGCCCGGGTCGAGAGCGACTTGGAATGGCTGGAATGGGTCCACTCTATGAATGCACACGAAAAGACCCGCCCAGTCCTCTGCTGTTTGCGATGTTAGCGTGATGCTGACATACTACTTCTGGTCGAGCCAGCAAACAAGAGCTAGTCATCTATCAGGGATCTGTTGGGAGTCTGGATTGGTTCGTCCTCTCTACTTACCACCAGCATGACGCTGGTGGTGGCCTAACACGATCCAGCAAGGGTCAAAACGCCAGCCGCTTGGGAGCCGGCGTTTGAAAAGGAAAGGTATCGACTGCGTCAAGGGAACTAAAATCTGCATCCATGCATGCGATGATGAAAGTCCAGGCTGTGACTTACTTTGGTTCTACTCCCCAGAATGTCAATTATTGATGCCAATTCTACGCCCTGTGAGGTTATGTTGTTGAATTCATGGGTATAAAAGGGGATCAAATCCTCTGTTATCCTGCATCTTTATGACTATCTATTATCTATTCAAAGGAAAAGAAATTAAATATTGAAATAGCTATCTACTTCCCAAAGAATCCTCACAACGAGAAGATTTTCATACCCTCACGATATCTCTTCACAAAACAACCACACCTGTGCAAGCTTTATATCAACGACCCTCACGCAAATCGGAAAAGCCATCCCCTTATCAAGCCCTCCTAGAGCCGACAACAACAGAAGTTGTTATTGTCCGATAAGCGGTTTTTATATTCTTACAAAAGTCGAAAATGCCGTCCGACGCTTCCTCCAAGTCCACCTCCACATTTGCCGCTCGTTGTGATAGCTCGACATCCTCAACTCGCTGCTCATCATCTATTGCCAGAATGAAGGCCATCCTCCAGCACTCGACAAAGAAACCTGTTCAGACCAAGGCCCAATCGAGCTCGAATAAGGTTGTAATGGAGGCCCGTGCTTCATACTTCGCGAACAGATAATTATCAATGCGCGACAAATGCACTCTAATATCGGATTCGACCAGTTACCTGATAGAAGAGACTGAAAATCAGCCAAAAAGAAGGACGTGTTTGTGAAAGGTGCATGGGTATAGCAATTCCGCATCGTGTCTTTGATATTTTAATATCTAATTTGTTCCTTTCTTTTTTTCATTTTTGATTTAGAATGCTTTGGTGTTGCAGGAAGATATTTTACGGGTTCTGGTAACTGGAAATCCTAATTTGTTGAATGAGTTTGCGCGATACCCATGTCTTTTTTACCTTGATTCTCAGGATGCATTGATGTTGTTTTCATTTCCTACTTTTTAACTGCTTGTTTTGCCCAGCTTTATCAGTTTCCTTTGATATATCACCTAATACTATCATTATTAAGAAGTTTAATATATATAATATCTGATTTTGGGATATTCTTCTGTCATGAGTTCCTCGTTCTCTGGGAATGCTGCAGTCTGTATGCATGCATGCCAGGTTATAAATTTTCCATTGCCAATTTGCATGCTGTGTTACAGCAATTGATGAACTTCGAGCAGGCACTATATTCTAGGATGCATTTCAATCGCAAGGAAACAAGCAGAAGCTTTTGTTCTTTTCTCTCTCTCTCTCTTCCTTTTTTTTTTTTTTTTTTCCTGATTCAATGAACCTCACGTAGGGTAGTGCTCTGTTGTGTTTATTCGGATATAACTACTATGTAGTTACTCCGTACTTCTTTTTGCTTCTTCCTTTCTTTTTCTGCCCTAACTGGGATCAAGGATGGACTGGACAGGGGATGCCAGGGCTGGCATTTCTTCCCGAAGTTTCGAAACGGTTAGGCGCTGGCTTGGATTTCAGGGCTTGCAGACAGACCTGCCGATCATCATCATAATCATCATCCTCGGCAACAATAAATCAGCCCTCGAGAGAAGTTTGATGTTGATTCTGATCATCCATGTTTCCTCGCATGAATTGGTCTTAGACACGCCGCTTCTCATAATCTCTGAGATTATGCGGGAGTTGTCCCAGCAGCATCGAAGAGTCCTTCAAATCCTGCTCAGCGTGGCATGATCCAGGACCCTTGAAGCGACTCGTAGTCAACAAGGGTTAAGGGTTTACTGCGTAGACATGGATGAAACGGAAAATAGCCGACTGGCGCACTGGGCTGCCGTGAAAGAGTCTGAGTGGGCTTATGTTCAAAGTCTAGGTCGTCGTCAAGGGTTCCAAATTATGCACTGTTATTCTTAGATCTTTCATCTCCCAGCACGTTTTAACCGTAAGCTGGACAAGCCCTTGTCTGTCGATGGTACCGAGCGTCATCCTCAGCATCGTGGGAAAGGGTCTTTGTCCGATTGATCGATGTCCACCGAGGTATGGCATGTGTAAAAGTTGTATCCACAGTCTTCTTATTGCCATCTCTCAGCTCTTTCCCCAACGAAACATATACCCTGGAGACTTGTCAAGACTCGTTGAGAGTGCTCGACCAACCACCATTTGAATGTCCATCACATCAATGATCTAGACTCGAAGTTCCTATCCCAGATCCTTGAACATGCACCGCAAAGGACAGTGGTGATGACCAATCCATCCTGCGCCACTCTGTACAGTCTACGCTACCCCTCAGTGTCAGCCTCAGGCGATGTGATGCGCCACTGAGCATCATTTTAAAGAATTAAGTAGTCGATACCGCTCGAGATGTCTCCGCAAACATGCCGTGAAGCAGGCACATGCTCAAGCGTGTAGCGTCTTCCGCGGAAGACATGGAACGGACTTTATGTCACTCAGACTCCATAGCATTCTTTGGCTGGTATTTAAAGTATATAGAATCAAAGAAGTAGCGATGTTTTGATTCTGGCGAGAGTTATCAGGGGATCGGGAACTAGACCCGAAGAGATTTTAAGGGCCTGTTCGGTGACCCCGTCCAGGGCCGTATAAGTCCGTACAGTGCCAGCTATATACGGACTTATACAGCTCTGTACGCGCTAATCTGGCCAAAAAAGGCCTGCTGTTCGGTAGATTTTGCGTATAACCCTGTATAACTCACCAAGAGTGCCAAGCTGGCTTCAAAATCCACTTTATAGAGTTCAACGGTGTAATTAGTTGAAAAAGTGGCGAATTTAAACCTAATCAAGTTAAATCTGTACTGTATACGCTGGAACAAGTCGTGATTTGTGCTGACTCGATCCAGCGCTGGCCGGCTTGGAACCTGCAAATATCATCAAAAATCAAGGATCATGGCGAGCAACAGTGACAATGCAACTCAGGAGGCAATACGACAGTATCTATGTTGTAGACAACAATTAATCAGGCTTGCTGCTGCAGAAGTGATTCATCAGAGCATCTCAACTGTCTCACCTGGCATACAATCCATGTATTCTGATCCATTTCGTGGATTTCAATTTACCACTCAGTTGTTGGATCCTACCTCCCACCCACTGCGTATTAAGAATATGACACGGATGAGTGCCAGTACGTTCATTGCACTGGTTGATTGGCTGAGAAGTAATACCGATATTCGCGAATCCGAAGCAATACATGCCATAAAGATTGAGCAGAAGGTTCTCATATTCTTGTATATTATGACACAGGGGGTGAGCTATCGGAACACTGCAGAGATATTTCATCATTCATTAGACACAATATCCAAGTAAGTACAAATGATAGAATACTCACCAAATTGATGTTATACTAATAACTTGTATAGAGTCTTTCATGAGGTTTTGGAATCGCTCTGCGTACTCTATGAGCATTATGTCAAGATGCCCGAATCCCCAATGGAATATAGCAAGAAAGCTCTTGGTTCAAATCCACGATATTGGCCTTTCTTCAAAGGATGTATTGGAGCTCTAGATGGGACTCATTTACCTATTTCTATTCCTTTGAATCAGCAATCTGTATGGCGAAATCGAAAGGGATGGATATCTCAAAATGTCCTCGCTGCCTACGATCACGATATGAACTTCGTATATATCTACCCTGGAATGGAAGGATCTTCTCATGATAGTAGAGTTCTTTCACAGGCGCAGGAAAGGGATCAATTTGGAACCACATTATCTGACTGCTACTTTTTAGCAGATGCTGGCTATTCGCAGAAATCCAGCTTGATGTTGGTTCCATATTCAGGAGTTCGATATCATCTAAAGGAATGGGAAAAAGCGAATTCTCAACCTGTCAATGCTTCAGAGCTATATAATCTTCGCCATGCGAGCTTGCGAGGTGTAATTGAGTGTGTGTTTGGGGTGTTTAAACGGCGATTTCAAATCTATGATCGATGTCGAGATGGATTCTCTATAACAACTCAAATTGACCTGGTTTTTGCGTTAGCAGCGGTTCATAACTTCATGAATCACTATAAGGAAATGGATGAGCTTACTCAATATGATGAGAATTCTGATATTGAGGAGGAAAGAAGAGAAACGGTTCCTGCAGATGTTCAAGAGAATGGTGATGAAATAATGAAAAAACGGGATGATATTGCTAAGCAGATGTGGAAGCAGTATAAGGAATATCTGAGTGGGAATCATAATAACAATTAAGCGAGCTAGCTAGTCTCAATAAAGCAATCAAGTAGATTGAGTACTTTCCACAGCAATATTGATATTTCAAACATCTTCTCACTTTCGTTGCAGTAATATATGTATTTTATCAGTGTATTTGATGGTATATAATACATGCTGTAATTTATCAACCAATAGAACTAACATATTTACCTAACCTTCTCATACAAAAAGTGGTGATGTTTTATAACCATGTTATTCAATGTAAATACTGTTATTTTGGTAATTTATCAAAGAAACCTCTCCATTCATTCTTTATTTCATTGATATTGTAGATACAAAGAAGCCTTCATTATTATTTTTTGCCACTAATCCCACAACTACTTCTGCCACTAATTCTACAACTACTTCTGCCACTACTTCTGCCATCATTTCTTCTTCATCTTACTACTTCTATTACTGCTCTTCTGAATCAAATAGAGTCAGTATAAAGCTTCGCCGATCCTCTATTGACCCTGCACTATAACCAAGATAGAGACCTGATATATTTGGATCTCGAAAAAGCAATGGTATCTTGCTATATCGTGAATAAGGAATTCGACCATCAACCTTCCAATCCTCTGGAAGCAAATCCTGAACCTCACTTAAAAATAGCCTGGTTGCTCGCTCGATATCACCTGGTTGCTCAACTCTTAATTTGGCTGTTGCAGATTCTCTTATAACTTCTCTCAGAGCATCAATACTGTCCTCAAATTTTCTTTTGAGTGGTCGATTTCGAGTGCTTGTTTCAGTTGACATTCTCGCAGGTGATTGAGATGAGCTAGCAGAGTTTTGATAAGCTGCTCCAAGAGATTCTACAACAGGTGTGGGTGTCAAGAAAGATGTGGATGTGAATGTCAATTCCTCCTCTGTTCCAACATCACTAGTATTTTCACTCATCATCTCTTCTCTTCTTCTTTGCTGACGAGCGTGATATCCTATAGCATAATCACCTGTTGCCAATCGACCATCAAGCAGTTCCCCGGTGAGTTCTGGATACACAGGTCCTCGATGTTGAAATTGTCGCATTTCCGGATGTTGATTGAAATACACGCTGGTAACCTCAATATCATTGACAAATGTCATTTTTTCTTGACAGAATGACCACCCAGATATCTGCTGTTGATGCTTATGCCACAACTTCCAAATCGTTTTAATCTTCCGCCATCAATTCTCACATATATCTTTGGTAATAGATTGATGTGTATGCTGACTGACAGCATCAACAATTGAAGGCCAAACAACACTTTTGTAATTGCCGTTGTCTGTCTCCAAACCTCGTTTTTTGGCATCAATGAAGGTATTGAGCATGGCCAGCTCCATGTCAGGGGTCCAATCAGTTCGAACTCGAGGGCCTCGCCGGGCTCGCTGGGTATAGGGTGGGGAGGCTCGCTGCGTGGCTCGGGTGGCTAGCGTTGGGGATTCAGGCCGCTGGCTCTCGCTTATCAAGGGTTCATCAAGGTATTGTGATGTCGGATCAATCTGAGACTCGTCAAGATCCATTTTTCACTGATATTTGGTGTGAGAAAGTAGTAATATAACGGGATTTTCAACTGCAACGCGTCCGCTGGAATCGCACGATAATCATCATGATAAAAACCGCTCGTAAGTAATAAAAGTAATGCCAGAACGCCAAGCAGATTAATATTCATATAGGGAAAGGCGGCAATAATGAAGGTTTACGCCGTCAAAAGGCAAATATCCACTTTCTGTACGGCCCTGGCACAGTACGGACAAAATCACCGAACAGGCCCTAATAGACTAGCGAAGAGGATGTGTCGATCGGAGCATGCGCCTCGAAAACAAACTGACCCTAGTGGTCCTAATAGGAAATGTTTCCTTTTAGCCTGGTGGAAAAGTTTTTAGTTTGATATTACCAGTCTAGAAAGACGGGAACTGTGCTGGGGAAAGGCTATGAGGCGATATATGCGCGAATTCTAGGAGGAATCCTACACTAGTGGGATTCTTGAAAGACTCCAGGTGGAGGGAGACATTCCATCACAATAGTTCAGTCATCGCATCGATAGAAATAAAAGCTAATTCGATAAACATAAAATAATCGTAAGGCTCGAAACGAACCACCTTGTTTGTTGACCCTAACCACTTCTCCTCTAAGGAGGAAGCTAGAAAAATTCTCCCTAAAGAGACATAGATAATTTTTTCCCTTTGAAGACGAATAGATAATGGTCATTAGTGCTGCCCTTTCGGGGTCAAATCGACATGCAACTCAGTTTCGCGTCATTGATATACACCCAATAACTGGACATTGAAAGCTCAGGGAAGGACTGCCCGTCTCCAAGCTTTCCCTCGACACGCATCATCCTACCCCATCCTGAGATATCAACTCTTGCGTGGCACCATTCCTTGGTCCCGACCAAAGCATCCTCTCGCCAGGACTCGCTTTCTGGAATAGGTGCCATCCCCAGTAGAAGGTTGACAGGGACATAAGATGTGTGAACCGGGAAGCTGAGTTTGGATACTAGTGTCAGCGGGGAGAATTGAAGGGCGACAAATGGTTGATCTGGGTTAGAGGGCAAAGATATTTCCACGCTGGAGTAGGGCATAGTCGATGGCGTTTCTGATGGGGTGAATTTAAAGTTTGCTAACTGGTTTATTGTTCCCTGTTAGTTGGACAATATTCTTATATCAAGAAGGATCAAAGCATGATCTAGGGAAAACGAAACACAATACATGTTTAGGGATGTTCCAGTTTTTGCGCCCTGCATTATGTACAATAAAAATTATTAGCAGATATACCAAAATCGGTATGGGATGCAGCACTGCACTGATCCTGCCGGAAGAAAACTGTACCATTGTAAATGGATTCCTTTCTGGAGACGTATATCCTCGTTACCCGCGGGTTGCTTGCCTTTTTAGGCGGGACTTCAAACCATCCAGGGACCCACAAGATTTCATCGTAAGGACCTGACAGGCAAAGAAGAGATTAGCTGCGTATTCTTCAATTCATTGGGCCCAAATAAATAGCAACAGCCTTACCGACGGGAGTGTCTAGATATCTCACGATCATAACCATGCATGCTCCCCCTTTGAACTGACCGCTTACCTCAGGGTCAGCAAACGACGACTGAGCTTCCAAGTCCGCATAAGATCCTGTTGGTAGGCCTCTTGCCCAACCGACGGCGCAAAAATATTGGGCTTTCATGTTCAGCCATGGCGATGGCTTGTCCTCAAAAGGTATATCGTCGGTTTGAGTTACCCCACCGGCAGGTTCGCTCGTGGATTCGGTCATTTTGGGAGATGCACCACTTGGGCAGTCAAGCTCATCTCACTCAGGACATTGATTCAAGACAGAACAACAAAGCTCTTTGGAAGAAGCTGGGAAATGCAACTGGAAGTGCGGAGTAATTTGGTGGCTGACATTGGCAGTCTAGCCATTGTATCGACGACAACCATGGGCGCGGCCCGCCAATGCCAAGCGGAAACATGTCAGCCAGCAGATGTGAAGAAACAGGCAGCGGATTTTTCTTCCTCGACATCGCTACACATTTCATTCTATGATGTATACTCCGTATATGATTGAATATATGACATTTGAGCTAACTAGTTCAAGCTTTTAGCGGGTCTCTAGAGTTTTGTCGGCGGGTGACGCTACTTGCCACTTAAGTGGATTTATCAATCCTTCGGTTTGGAGCATTGAACAATCACCTGCTTTTTTTCAGCAAAGAACGGTCATTTGAAACTCCTGGTGATGCTTTAGGTAGACCCGATCCAACGGGAGGGTCAGAATGAAATATGAAAATTAAAGCTACGATCATAAACGGGCGTATACCGCAAACAAAAATATAGCGCTACTTGAAAAACATGCCATATGGTTTGAATCACGCTAAGTTAGAGGCCCGCGAACCATCCAGCCAAACCAGCCCGCATACTTCTGTTTCTACAACCCCGATAACAACTCATTAAGCGTCACGCGTTTACGCACAGCATTCGAATAACCTTCGTGAAAACCAACCCATACCGGATTGTTCATTGCTTTGACTGATGGAGAGGCAGCGACATCATCGCTAACAACGCAAGAACCGGGCCGGGCTTCGTTCACAATGACGCGGCCAAAGAAATCACGTTTGGGTCCGTTCATTCTGGAGGAAAAGTTAAGTGGGTTTGGGCCATCTGGGTTGGTGTTTTCCTTGCAGTTATTGTCATCGCGAGAGAAATTGTCGCGCTGGGGCCCGTTTAATCGTGCTTGACCAGCTTGGGAACGTTGACGCAGGATCTCCTTTTCGTATTCCTGCTGGAGAACCTGGCGGATTGCATAGCGGACAGGTGTGGATCCGCTGCCTTTTAGCTTGGAAAACGTGGTTAATGTGTCGAGAGGTCTAGCGGAGATCATGTAAGTATGGGGATGTTTAACGCGATCCGAGAGATTGCTGTCTATGAAGGCGTAATTTGTGTAGATGGTCGGGACAGGAAGGGAAGACTTACGGTTCCATCCTGTAAACCCAGCCATTGTGGACGCCAGTTTCACTTTCTACCCTTGTATTCTCGAATTTTACCCCTATACCACTCATTACTCTCACCGCTGACTTTACGAGCGCACGTTCTGTGTCCTTGCGAACGCTAGCGACACCTCTTTGAATGCCACTTCCTCCAACAACTACTGGTTTTATCTCAGGGGCTAGCATTCTGGTGAGGTACGGAATAAGGTCTATGATAATCGATTCAGTGGAGCGGAACGTGCGGAGAAGGGGAGGGGAGAAGGTCGACTGGAATTCTGTTATGATGGCATGGTTCTGCTTCTGCGCTTCAAAAGCTGCAAAATCTGCCTTTGGGCCTGAGAAGGGATGGTCGTTTTCGTCGTCTTCATTGTTCGTGTGGGCTTTATCGCCATCCCAGGTTTGTCGGTTGGAAGAGGAAAAGAGATGATGAAATGCGGCAACAGACTGGCTAAGATACGGATTGAGTTCCCAGTCTTGATTCGTGTAAACCTTGGATGATACCATGTCATGGAAATACAGCCATTCATAGGCCGCGTTAGGTTTAGAGAGAAAAGTATCATCCTGGTACGTTTTGGTTGGATAAGTCGTAAAGCACTCCGTAATGCAGCGGTCATATTCGCCTGCGGCATCAACCATCTCCCTCAGACTGTTAATCGCATGTCGTTTGCGAAGATCAGAGACACCAGTAGGGAGTTTGGTGTCACCACCTAACAATGGGTCTTGGGAAGTTTGCGCAGACGTGGGTGCAGTTGGGAAACCGGCTCCGTCAAGAAACACCCGCTCAACAATATCTTTCGTTCCACCGCGTCCTAAACCACGAGCTGATAGGCCATCTCTTGCTGCGCCACTTAGGATGTGTTTCTCTACCCACTGTCTCGTGAGTCTGATATCTGCTGTTAGACTAGCAGCACGGAGCGTATGTGCTATCCATTCTCCAGCTACAAGGACTCCTCGAATATCACCCTCACCAATACCGCGACTGTTTGTACGTTCCCTTGTGCTAGTCAGACCCCACGAAGCTTCGCAAAGCCGTCTTACTCCGTCTCCATCATATGGGATGCCTTCCCTTTCAAACACAGTTTTCATTCGCAAAACCACCTTGTCCAGAGAAGCTTGACGAACATGGATAATTTCTGCGATTGAGGAAGCTCGCAATGGGCGGAGGCTAGGGTGGTAAACATCGTTGCATATGAGAATCAGCGGCCTAAGGAGGCGGAATTTTTCTCCTTTTCTAGAACCCTTGTTGCGAGTCGAAATAGACTCCGAGGCGTTGCTGGAATTCCTTTGGTCCAACATAACGAGGTCGATCAATGCTTTCATGAAACCTCCCTCACCACCACCACCTGAGCCACTTACAACCCCATCGACCTCATCCACGACGATGCAAACAGGTTTGCCGGGCTTTCGAATCCGTTTACCACCAGCATCCATGGTCACCCCTTTCACATTCTCAGTGCCAACTGCATCTCGAATTCGACCTTTGACAACATCTCGACTTCTTTCATCACTTGCATTGATCTCAAGAACTTCATATCCTGCCTGCTTTGCACAGACATGAGCAAGAGTAGTTTTACCGAGGCCAGGAGGTCCAGTCAGGAGCAAAACTTTCCGGTGAGCCCGTTCTTCGAAATCATTTGTGGAGACTTTTGATTTTAATTTTGTTAGACCCGGAAATACAATTGAGTCCCATCCCTTCAGCCAGCGTAAAACAGAGCGATGCGTCCGCTCATCACCAATAAGATCCTTAAATTTTCGTGCACGGTATTTTTCAGTCCACATAAGGCTTGTTCCATTACTTTTCAGAGGATCATTCGCCACTTCAACAGATAGATGGTGAGGAGAAGGTTGTAAACGGCGGCTGCTTCCCTGTGCATTTTCGATTGCGATATCGTCAAGTAATTTGTGAATGTCGATTCCATAGTAACTTCTTTTTGCTCTGCCTGGAACTGTAGTTGAACGCTCTGCAATTGTTTGCTCATAAGAGACAGGGGCAGTCCTTGTTCTCTTTCGCAGATTAATGACTTTACCGAAACATGTGCGGATAGTTACCATTTCCTTTGACACATCATTCACGTGTGTCGAAAATATGGATTTGGGGGGATTTCTTATCCCATAGCTAGCATTGGAACCGGAAGGCGCGCTTATATGGATTGCATCCAATGATGCACTGGTATTGTAGCTCTTATCCTGACATATAGGGTTTACGCTAGAATCGGCAAATGGATATATGTCGTGCTCGTCGTCTTCCTCATCAAGAAAGGGTCCAAGTTTCCTCAGGCGTTTGGGAGGTGCGTTAGTAAGGATATCATCGGGTTTTCTTTTCCCTTGATCTGGAGGTGAGCCTCCGTAATGACCTAGGAGTCTGTCATGTTTAGGAGGGGATTGCATATCCATATTGACTGAAGGAGATGACGAAGGAATGAGAGTCTCGGATGATAGATTAGCAGATGTTGCTGTGTCGTGCATATCGTCAATAATATGTATACAAAAACTGGTTCTAGTTGTTATGTCTATTAGCAATTAACTTTGCCCGCCTGACCAAATCCAGAAATTCATGCCAAATCCACGAGAATTCGCTTGATCAGTTTTGAAATTCAGGGTAGTCCACGTACCTCCTTAGATAAACTGTTTTCTGTCCGTGGTCCAATGATTAATACCGGATCATATCGCTCGAAAATCATGAAGATATACATCATTCAAACCATTTGGGCTAATCAATCAAAGGTGTTAATTATCGCTATCATTCCATAGTGCGTTGAATTCCTCTAGACATCGCGAAAACGCGTTAGGCGTCGCGTTTCCTTCGGTTAATAATTAATCCGAAATGACACACTTGGTCTTACACCGCTGCCGTAGTGTGTATTTTCGTTGTTCGTACTGGATTCGGCTAGCGTGGAGAGCCTCCAATCCCAAAGATTTTTGGCGATTGCCCGTGTTCATTGCAGCTACGCTGGTACAACCCATCCCATCAGGCTTGACATTGCTGCCAGACCTGCCTAATTGTTATTATCCAAGCCATCCAGTTGCCGCGTTTTTTTTCGAGCTTCCGAATACGGCTTTGGGGATCGCTGCTATTTGACAGAGCTTCTCCTATCCTGCGCAGGCGGATAGCCTGGACCGAGCAAGCCTGTAACCTGTAACCTTTGATTTCTTTGTGCCACGTCCACAATGGAGGATCTAAATGCAACCTCGGGCGAGATGGCTACCGATAGCCCAACCGTCACCGCTCCCCAGGATGGGCAATCGGTGACTGAGGCTCCTGCCGCCACATTATCCCCTAGCCACGTCTCAGGTAGGTTGCGCCCGGCGGCATTTTCATCTGGTTATGCGCATGCTTATAATACGCTTTGTAATTTAGGTTCCCCATCTCAACCTCATACGCCTTCTAAAGCAGACCAAGACGTCCCGATTTCTGATAATCCGTTGGATGTGCTTGCTTCTCCCAAGCCCCAGAACGAAGAGGTAGAAAAAGACGACGAGAAAGAAAAGGAAGACGAGACAATGGGGGGAACGGACGCAGATGCAAAAAGAGAAAACGGTGTGGGAGACGAAACTGGTGAAAACTCGGCAACGCAACAAGAGCCAGTCGAAAACGCTGATGACCAACCGCCGCAAACTAAAGCTTCTTTGGAGGCTTCAGCGCGCTCGCATCTGGTAGCCCAAACACACGCTATCATCCTTCCAAGCTACACGAGTTGGTTTGATATGAATGTGATTCATACTGTTGAGAAAAAAGCTCTTCCGGAATTTTTCAACAGTCGAAACCGCAGCAAAACTCCTGCCATCTACAAGGATTATCGCGATTTCATGATCAACACGTACCGCTTGAACCCTGTCGAGTATCTTACAGTCACTGCCTGTCGACGAAACTTAGCAGGTGATGTGTGTGCTATTATGCGTGTGCACTCATTCCTCGAGCACTGGGGTTTGATCAACTACCAGGTATGCCTTTTTGCGGTGAAATGGCAATGAATTTGAATATATATTGTTTTGTCTAACTTGAAATACAGGTTGACCCTCAGACAAGACCTTCCAATATTGGGCCCCCCATGACAGGTCACTTCAGAGTCACCGCAGACACTCCTCGAGGCTTACAACCATTCCAGCCGGCGCCCAACGCTATCGTCACATCCGGTAAACCCCACCCTTCTACTGAACGAGCCGCGTCTGCTACTCCAATTCCAAAAGGTGATCTCAACCTGGAAATTCGTCGCAATATCTATGATGATAAGGGGAAAGGAATCACTCCAGCTGAGGACAAAGAGAAGCAGACAAATGGGGAAGGCGCGACCACAAATGGAACTGGTGGCGATTCTTCGATCAAGACAATGGAAGCTGCAGCGAAAGAACCCAGGAAGACATTCCATTGCTATTCCTGCGGTATTGACTGCACACGGCTACGATTCCACTACGCCAAATCTGCTCCCGTGTCGAGTAATTCCAATGCTCCGGATACGAAATACGATCTGTGCCCGAATTGCTTTCTTCAAGGCAGACTGCCTTCATCTCACCATGCTTCCGATTTTGTCAAACTGGAAGATAGTCCGTATACGACAATCCCCGATCGGGATGCTCCATGGAGCAACTCCGAGCTTCTCCTCCTCTTGGAGGGTCTGGAGAACTTTGATGACAACTGGCGACAAATCGCTCGCCATGTTGGCACACGCACACCCGAAGAATGTGTCATGAAATTCCTCCAGCTAGAAATCGAGGATAAATATTTGGAAGATACGCAGGATGGTTCTCTAAGCGGTGCGACGAGTGGAAGAGAGCCAATTAGCCAACTTGACAACCCTGTCCTCTCCGTTGTATCATACTTAGCCGAGATGGCCGAGCCAGCGGTTACGGCTGCAGCAGCAGGTCGATCAGTTGAGGAAATACGTCGAGAACTCCAGAAACAACTCGACAAAGGCTTTACGGGTACTGACAATCAAATCAAGGACAAGGACATGGACAAGGACGAGACCAAGGATAAAGACAAAGGCAAAGCAGGAGAGACTATGAAGTTTGAAGATTTGATGGAGATCGACGGTGCAAATGAACCTGAATCATCAGCTGTTGTGCGGAGCACGGGAAGTGATAAACAATCCTCGCGCCCTTCTATTGCAACTATTGGTTTGGCCACTGCTGCTGCCCGTGCAGCCGCTTTTGCCTCCAACGAAGAAAGAGAAATGACTCGTCTAGTCGCTGCGGCTGTCAATATAACTCTGCAAAAATTCGACATCAAACTTGCTCAGTTCACCGAACTTGAAAAGATTGTTGAAGCCGAACGGAGAGATCTGGAACAAGGCCGGCAACAGCTCTTCCTTGACCGCATGGCCTTTAAAAAGAGAATCAAGGAAGTTCAGGATCTCCTAAAATCCGCCAGCTTGGAGGGACCTGAGGAAGGAGTTGCTATGGCTGTCAATGCGGAAATGCTGGGCATTGGCGAACGTTATGGGTTCCAGCAGGCTACTGCTGGCCAAGTGGCGAACCTTCAGCCGCCCAGCTTGCAAGGCGGGGAGTACAAAGCTTTTGAGATCTAAGGGCAATTCAATAATTGATTAGATATAACTCTTGAAGATTTTAGAAGGCGGAGCGGGGGAAGAATGCAAGTTGTTGAATGAAGGATGATTTGATGTACGATCTGGGTGTTAAAAAGACCGCGTTGATAAATCGGGTGCTTGTCGGAACCACTACGTTACGCCTGGGTCGTTGACGAGGCTTTTTTCTCGCTTTTTCTTTTTCTCCACCAACGGCGCAAGTTCTCTGGATCGGGGTCTGTAGCTTATCTCTGGTTTCGTTTATTATTTAATTCTGGGGGCGGTTCTATAGTTGGCGGAGTTTTTGTTATTGATGTGCGCATTCTCCTTTTCCTCCGTCATTCTCGACTTGAGCACGCTTTGTCTGTCTGCTCCACAGCTGGACGCTTGGGGAGTGAAGAGGGAAAGAAACCATCAATCCCTTGGACACTAAATTCGATCAAAGACGCCCTTGATCACATCTCGCGATTCTGAAAGCTGTGGGATTGTTCGGGTGTTGAAAGATTTAGTTTAGTTAATTTTGGACTCTTGTTTCTTTCGTCATTTCCCAACCCAAATTGTACGATTTGATTCCACAGGCGAACTTTTCACATACAAAATTTCTGCGTTCATTTCGATCTTAATGGCAGCCCGGGTAATCAGGTTTTTTTTTTTTTTTTTTTTTTAAAAAAAAAAAAATTTCTGTTCTCGTGTCAACTTTTATCGTATCGCGTGGCTCCTTGTTATTCCTTGCGGTTCGTCTTTCAAACATGCAATGGCTTTCACTCGTGTATTGTACTGGTAGAAGGAAGGGTGATTTTACGTCCTTATCAATGGTTCTATGGATTTTTCTATCAATATGCCAAGATATGACTGGTTTGATGGTACATGGCAAGTGGAATAATCGATAACCGCTTGAAGGAAAATGTACTGTAGTATTGTAACATTCATAATCGTGATAACAATCTGCGTATTCGTACGTAGGTACCCATATATACTTGTAAATTAAAGTATAAATGCCAATGCCATACGCCTTCTTTCCGGTTGTAAATACGGCCTCTTCAATCCAGCTATTTCAATAATACACTACCCAAGTCTCCGTTTCTTTCTTCGGTTATCGGATAACTCTTCTCCAAGAAGGACGATATCCGGCCCGAATTCTTCCCATTCACTCCGATACAATAATCGGTCTCGCCAGTCTATCAGATCTTTTCTTGTTTTCCGGTTACCAGGTGGCCTCGTCGCCGTGGTTTTATTGTCACCTCCTGTGTCCGAATCCTCATATTCACGCAGGAGGGATCGTGGCGGGGATTGACTCAGTTGTCTCCATAGCCGAAGTTCTTCAACACGGCTTGATTTCTGATCTATGGATGCGGCGTGTTGCTCTTCAGGATCGGATAGCGGTTCATCATCGTGGGATGTGGTATTGTTAAATGAAGAAGTGTTCGATACTTCAGAGTCAGAGGATTCGCTGTCGGACAAATCCTCAGCATTTGGTTGGTTTTCCGATGCAAACACTGATTGCGCAATGCTGCTAGCATGGGAGCCCCTTGATCTGGTGCCTTCCACAGACAGGTCCTCCTCGACTTCGTCATACGTGAGAGAAACGGGTTTGAAGCCTTTGCGATGGCGGATCTCCTCGACCTTTAAATTGTGGCGTCGGGGAGCACCGATCCAAAACTGTCGGGAATTGTGGCTCATCCTCAGTACGTCTAACGCTGCTCCTACATCTTCACTTCTTACCAGCTTCCCGCGCTGATATCCACCACGTTCTAGGGAGCGCAGACGTGACATCGCAAAGAATATTGAAGAATGCACCAGGCGGCGTGTGAGGCTGATTGTCAAGGCATAGAAGTCGGCAAATGCCTCGCAGGTCAAAGACGGCGTTTCACTGCCGGCTCTAAGGTGGCACCAGTTATCCTCAATTCTACTGTTGCCGGAATTCATGAATATACGCTCCGAAAGTAGAATCCAGTTCGCCGTATTCAGCAACTGCGAAGTAGCTAGTATGCTTGGCTGTGGACTTAAGTTGCCCTCCTCTTCGTTTCCTCCATCGTCTGATCGCTCGCGTTCAGCATCCAATTGATCCTCAACCATCGCCGCAACGTGGCGATCAACAAGCCACATTTCTCCGTACCTCCGCTTACCTATGGCATTTGTGGTCTGTTCTTCCTGTCGAGATAATGCTAGCGCATTGTCTTCTAGAGTTTGACAGCATTCTTCGCTTATCTCTGCAGCTGCGGGTATGTCCGAGAGAGTAAGGGTTTTGCTATACCGAGTTTTAAGTTGCTGAGTCTCGAGACCTTGGCGTAGAGTATCGAGATAATCCCGTATCTCCATCTCGGATTTTGATCCCAGAAGCGAGGCTATTTCTGGAATCGCACCTTTGTCCTTCCTTTCAAGGGCATTGAAAAATATCTCCTTCTCGTGGGAGCTCCAAGAAATAATCCCGATCTGTGAAGGTGCGAAGATGGATTTACTTGTACCTTCACCTCCCAAAACTGCGCTTCCTGTGAACTCATTAAAGAGCTTCACATAGCCTTCAGTGGGGAGCTTCCTATTGATATGGGAACGGTTTCTCCGTGGTTGAAGATTCTCGGTTGAACCACTTGATTGAGGTCTGGATGGGCTACTTAATTCTATGCTTGAAGCAAGCCTGAGATTTTGTAGCGGAGGAGATGATGTAGTGAAGCCGTTGGGAAATATCCTACGGCTAAGGGAGTCATTATCGGAGGAGTCCTCTTCCGCTGGCTCATAGATACTTGATGTGCTGCTCATGGCGAAGAACGGCTACCGGTGTAACATATTGTGGACACCTTCGCAGAAATTCTGGCAGAAACATGACATCAACTCCCAACCAAGAAATTCAACGCAAAAAAAGTCAGTCCTTGGAATGTAATATATGTGATCGGTGGATGGTCATTTTAGCTTTGGAGCAGTTGGAGAAAAAGTGGTTCTAAGAGTTTGCAGTGTTTGCATCCACCTACTACCAAACCTTGATACCTGCCATTAGCATTAATAGTTTGATATCAACAACAGCCATGGAAGATGCGGTGGTTGACGAAATGTATACGAGAGTTCAAATGCGCTGCTACCTACGGGAACAGCATCCTTAGCCATAGACTCATTTCCTCAGCAGTAGCAGTAGCAGCTACACCTACTAAGTCCCACTCTCCTGGATCGTCACTGTCCGATTTTCACCTTCGGAGTTACCAAGAAGAATGTATCCAGTCTGTCCTCTCATATTTGGAGAAGGGCCACAAAAGACTGGGTGTTTCGCTGGCAACGGGGAGTGGAAAGACTGTGAGGATGACGCTTCATATTCTCCTCGATATCTTGGCTCTTTCGCTAACTTAAATATCTGGGTAGGTAATTTTTACGCAGCTGATCGATCGCATTCCTCCCCGTGATGAAGTCGCAAACCGAACCCTTATTATAGTCCATCGAAAAGAACTGGTTGAACAGGCAGCAAAGCATTGTATGCTTGCGTACCCCGGGAAGACCATCGAAATTGAAATGGGCAAGAGTCACGCAACAGGAACCGCTGAAATAACCATAGCATCCATCCGAAGCCTCCTTTCAAAGGGACGAATTGAAAAGTTTGACCCGGAGAGATATAAACTTATTTTGGTGGATGAAGCGCACCATATCGTGGCTCCGTCGTATAAAGAAGTTCTTGGATATTTCGGATTGAATGAAGTGTCCGATGGGTCTCCAGCTCTCGTTGGCGTGTCGGCGACTTTTTCGCGGTTCGATGGACTAAAGCTGGGGGCTGCTATTGACCATATCGTCTACCATAAAGATTACATCGATATGATTGGAGAAAAGTGGCTTGCAGATGCTGTGTTCACGACAGTGAATTCCAGGGCTGACCTATCAAAGGTTTCCAATGGCCCTAATGGTGACTTTCAGACTGGTCAGCTATCAGCAGCAGTTAACACTGACACAGTAAATGATATTACTGTTCGCGCTTGGCTCTCCAGGGCGAGCGAGAGAAAATCAACTCTTGTTTTTGGGGTCAACATTGAGCATGTAAGGTGCCTCACAGAAGCATTTCGCAGATTTGGCGTCGATGCGAGATATATTACAAGTCAGACTCCCAAAGATATCCGAACAGATGAACTGGAAGCTTTCCGCAACCAAGAATACCCAGTTTTGGTAAACTGTGGGCTTTTCACAGAGGGAACAGATATCCCTAATATTGATTGTGTGCTTCTTGCACGTCCGACAAGGTCCAAAAACCTTTTGATCCAAATGATTGGGAGAGGATTAAGGCTATACCCAGGGAAGAAGAACTGCCATATCATTGATATGGTTGCGTCTCTTGGCACTGGTATCACCAGCACACCTACCCTGTTTGGTCTTCACCCGGACGAAGGTCTTGATGAAGCAAAGATGGAGGACATAGAAAAACTCAAAAACCGTGAAAGTTATAGCTTCAAATCAAAGTTGAAGTTCTCTGCAATTTCTGCGGATAAAGTGGCTGTTGATTTTACTGACTATGATTCTGTACATGATTTACTCCGGGATACATCAGGTGAAAGACATATTCGTTCGTTAAGCCAAAATGCTTGGGTATCAGTGGCGCCTGATCGATACGTGCTGAATGCGCCTCCTGGAAGAATTACAATCATCAAAGACGACTCCGGTTTGTATTCGGTTTCCCACGTCAGGGCCTTGAGCCCGAATTTCCATTCAAAAAGCCCATTTAGCCGCCCGCGAGAGATTGCCTCGTCACTTGAATTCTCTCAAGCAGTGCACGCTGCTGATACGCTAGCCAACCGCATATTTGTCCCAGTTTTTATAGCTAAATGGCAACCGTGGAGAAAGAAGTACGCCAGCCTTGGGCAGGTCGCGTTTCTCAACAAGCACCTCCCTTTCGATAGCCAGATTAAACCGAGAGAAATTACGAAAGGAGATGCAGCAGATATGATCACGAAGGTCAAGCACGGAGCAATGGGCCAATTCAAGAATATAGTCGCCATTAAACGGCGTTTGGGCCGAGAGAAGGCCAAGGAATCTGAACTGGAGGAGCTGAGGAGTAGGGAGGAAGTGAAAGTCGGCCCACTTGGTTAGACATCAGTTATTTCGTTAATCTGTTTTGTGCTCTGTAAAAACGATACCCATGTATAATAATCAAACCGAAATATTTTTGAGGAAGAAAGTATACAAGCTCGCTTTTAAGATACGTTTCCGCAGAGATGTAAGGGACTCGAACATAATCCGTAACTAGTGGTCCGTGCGTGCCTTCCCAAAATAAGGTTTGCTTGTCTTTTTCTGTCAAGCTCCTTATCTCAAGCTCCTTTTTGATGCTTTTTCACTGTTTCTTTGCCTGCCTCCCCCGCCGCGTTCCCCTCTCCTCTCCCGCTTCAACCTTTTCCCACCCTTTTCACCCTCTCTCAGCCCTTCCATAAATCTTGTGGGCTTGTGCTCTGTCGTGATCGAGTCGCGGATGAGTGCGCCTCCTTCAAATGCTAAGGCGCCTCTCTGGCTGGCATAAGCCCCATCAGTCGCATACATATCTGGACGCCGCACCCGCAAGGAGACATGGGCCTGAGATTAACAATGATACAGGCTATTTGTTTGTTCCGCAATTGAACCAGCAGCAAGCGACCGATTTATCTAGCGGGGAGGAGGCCAATCCATCAGCTTTTAGCACCCGTGGATTCGCGGGCGATACAAGGCAAACGACTCCCTCGAACTCCACGAATCGACAGGAAAACGCCATGTCATTCGAATCCCGGATTTTCTCTCCAATAACAAATAATTCGATGGAGGGGCATAAACTACGAAGGTCTCGGCCGCGAATTCTGTGGTCATGTTCCCTTCTAACAATATCCCTGACGGTCCTGAGTGCGATCTCCCTTTATGGAATCATTCACTCGTACATGACCCGCCAAATCGACCCGCAAGGCTGCAAAACTCCTCGAATGATGCCAACGTATATTCAACTCATAGGATTCGATACTGAGCATACTCGCTTCGCGAGCAAATATCGTCTCTACCTCTATCGGGAGCGGACGGTTGACAAATATAGTGAACAAGATATTGGGGTAGGGTGATACTTTTTTTTTTAGTTTACGTTTTTTTTTCCGCCGTTAATATTTTCTTTCGATTTATGTATACTGGGACATCAAGCGTCACTCAATGCTAACTATTGGAGCAGCTTAGGGGTGTGCCAGTATTGTTCCTTCCTGGAAATGCTGGTAGCTACAGGCAAGGCCGCTCGCTAGCATCGGAAGCCTCGTTATATTTCCAGGATGCAATAAGCAATGACCAGGAGAAACTCAATGCCGGGACACGAAGTTTAGATTTCTTCATGGCGGATTTTAACGAGGATATGGCGGCGTTTCATGGACAAACATTGCTGGACCAGGCGGAATACGTCAACGAAGCTCTAGCTTATATACTTTCACTTTATCATGATCCTACACGCCCTGGAAGAGACCTAAACCTTCCAGACCCTAGCTCCGTGATCCTCATTGGCCATTCAATGGGTGGCATCGTTGCTCGAACTGTGCTTACAATGTCGAATTACCAGGCAAATTCGGTGAACACAATCATCACAATGTCAACCCCTCATGCACGGCCTCCCGTTTCGTTTGATAGAGATGTTGTCCGCACATACAAGCAGATTAACGATTACTGGCGTGAAGCATACTCTCAGAGGTGGGCCAACAACAATCCATTGTGGCATGTTACCTTAATATCTATCGCGGGAGGTGGTGGGGATTCTATTGTTCCTTCTGATTACACCAGTCTATCATCTCTTGTTCCAGAAACCCATGGATTTACCGTATTCACATCCACTATACCAAATGTCTGGACCGGAATGGACCATCTTTCTATCGCTTGGTGTGATTCGTTCCGAAAAGTAATTATTCGCTCACTTTTCGACCTGGTGGATGTACGGCGATCATCTCAAACGAAACAGAGAGCGGAGAGAATGAGCGTATTCAAAAAATGGTATCTTACTGGGATGGAAGCCATTTCTGAAAGGTCTCTCCCACAAAAAGGTTAGTTTTCCGTGTTGAAATATACTTTCTATGTCCATACTTACGGTTTCACAGACCCTTCTACTCTCTTGACTTTGGAAGATAATACAAATTCGATTCTTCCCCAAGGACAGCGACTAGTCTTGCGTGCCTTTGGTAGCCGCCAGTTACCCGAAGCGCATTTACTCCCAATTCCTCCCCAAGGCGCTTCAGGGAAAAAGTTTACTCTCCTTACAGATCAGCTTCTCGATTCTCCTGGTGGCAATGGAAAACTAGAAGTCTTGTTTTGTAGCGTATTCCCTTTGCGAGCTGGACATTCGGCTCCTTTGCTATCTTCGAATATGGATCTCTCCGGCGGCAGCGCGGGTTCCACTCGATTGGCTTGCAAGAGTGCCATGGAGGATGCAATAAATCTTCCAGCATCGACACGTTCGTCCAAGTTCGCCTTCGATGATGCTCTGCCATTTTCATATCTGCAATATAACTTGGAAGATCTGATGGAGCATCAATTCGTAGCTGTTATTGACAAGGCTGCCAAGCGTTCCTCTGGTTGGCTTGTTGCGGAATTTTCAGACAGTTCCGACGCTCTCATCCAAACCAAAGTTGGACTTGGCCGCCTGCTGGCTACCGGACTCGATATTCGACTTCCTGCAGAACGGCCCATGTTAACTGAAGTGAAAATCCCCGCTCTCCACTCAAGTCTCCTGGCTTATAAGTTGAGAGTCGGGAAGCAGCCGTGTGGCGAACATGCTGAGTTATTTACGCCCTTACTACGACAATATATCTCGGAACCACATGAATCGAAGTACTTCGTCAATGTCAAAGAAGCTGATATAAATTTGCATGGTGTTGCACCATATATGCCTCCACATCTTCGGGACCGCTCTGCTATGCGTGGTATTTCATTTCAGCTCTGGTCCGATCCTAGCTGTAATGCCTCAACGGAGCTTTCTTTGCGTGTAGACATTGTTGGCAGCATGGGGAAACTTGCCATGCGATATCGTACGGTATTTGCGGCCCTCCCACTTCTTGTGACTGCACTGGTTCTCCGGAAGCAGTTCCAGATACATGATACAACAGGTTTGTCCTCCTACCTTGGCGCTTTTGACCAATTTCTGACGTCATTAGGCATTTTCATCCCTTTCTCGGAGGCCTTGGACCTTTGCCTCCGAATTTCCTTACCGCTCTTATTCATAATATTGACATTTGTTTCAGCGTCTTTAGCAACATCTAACTCAGGAATGGATAACTCGGAGAAAGCATCAACAGATTGGCGATCAAATTCCACCGAATCTGCCATAGACTTCACGAGGAACGACTTGCTCCTAGGATCTCAAGACAGTTTTTTCTGGTTCCTGGTGCCCTTGTTTGGCCTCATTAGCATCGGATTATGCGTTGTGGTAAATCATGTTGTCATGGCGTTGATTTATGGCTTGGCTACAATCCGTAGTGTGTTGGTATCACGTCGAGGATACATAAAGCATGACGACCCAAGGTGAGAGGACTCACAGCAATAGCAGCACCATGTCGTGACTGGATTTGTAACTGATTTTGCTTTAGACCCGCTGCAATTTACCCATCGCTCTCTTCCAGGCAAAGGATCATAAATTCTGCTGTTTTACTATGTTTTGTGGCAACAGTGATTCCATATCAGTTCGCGTATCTTGTAGCATGCCTTGTGCAATTGGCAACTTGCGTCCAGACTTTACAATATGCGAGAGAATCGGTGAGCAATTACTATTTCTACCTCATTTGGAAGTAAAACTGCCTGATTCTGATACATGAGAGCAGAAATCTAACTCGCAGTATAATTTCTATAATTACGTTCATTCAATCTTCATCCTCATGCTGTGGATATTACCGGTTAATGTTCCAGTGTTTGCAGTTTGGGTTCACAACCTTGCTGTCCACTGGTGGACGCCGTTCTCATCCCATCACAATGTCTTGTCTATAATGCCATTTATACTACTTGTGGAGACCCTCACAAACGGACATATGATTCCAAGAATAACCTCGAGGTATGTGGTATTCTGGGCGCTCCTTCACATTGACTTTTTATTCGTTAGCTGTTTTTGTCTACTCAAAACCTAACATTGTCCTTCCAATCCAGATTGCGACATGTCACGTCCGCCTTATTTATCATTCTCGCTGGATATGCAGCACTTTACGGCGTAACATATGCATACCTCCTCCATCACATTGCCAACATAGTCACTGCGTGGCTAGTTGGTGTGCATTTTGCCAGCAGCGGTTTCTCGCTTCGGAGTTTAAACCAAGCATTTGAGGGCTCGAGCTTCGGGGAGGACGGACCTCCCGGGACTAATGGTAATATCAAAAAGCTCCCTTAAAACCATTGTTTTATATCTCAGTGAACCCTTTGCTTTGTCATCGATTTTTGTAAGCGAATAGCTGGCATTTGACAGCGTTTTTCTTTCTTTTTCTTTTCCTTCTCGGTGTGTGTGATTATTATCATTATATTTACTTGGCGTTAGAGTTATTCCTATCTCCTATTCCCAACGGCTGTACGAGGGATGATATCCGAGCTAGACTCTTCATTTTTCTATTCTATTTCTTCTTCTTCTGCTTCTTCTTATTTATTATTATTATTCTTTTGCTTATATATATATTTGTCAAGTTTTTTTTAATGCATACTACAATTTTTTTTTTTTTTTTTTTTTTTTTTTTTTTTTTTTACAAAAGAGCATGTTTGTTTCAAGTGCTGGTTGGTTACTCCCATTCTCTTTCTTAGCTTTCGGCGAGGCCGTACACATGCATGTACAGTACGTTCTTCTTACATGTTATTTGAACTGTATGACCTCTGTGGAAGGTCGATATTACCTTTTGTCCCTTCATAGCCTATCATTCTTATTGGCACGTGTTTTCTCGGTTTCTTGTTGATGGATGATTAGGAAAGCCTTTTATTCTTTCATTTAGTATGGATTCATTTTGCAAGCCCCTCCGCCATGTCCAGTCCTGTTCCTATTGCGTGATTGGGCTGAGTCTGGCTCTTTACATATTGTTGGTTATAGAGATAGGAGGTAATCTTTCAAAATTATACTTCTTTCCACTGATTTTGCGCTGGTGGTCAAGGGTGGTGGGTGGTTAGCTCCATGTTGTCTCCTTTTTTGGATTTAAAGCTAGCTACATGAGACTTAGCTATAAAGTAAGTATCGTGATGTCCAAAAATATTGCTGCCTCCGTTCTAAGCGGCCCAGCCTTACATGAAACGTGGCCTTTACGCTGTATGGATTTGGGGTGAGGGCGATTAGCGTGTGGTGTCCGGTCTTGGGCTAGTAATCAATTAATATCTGCCTGGAGCCAGAGGGTCATACATAGGAGCGAGAGTGTGGATTCACCCGGCGCGATTTCCTTCGTCCTTGGAAACCCTTACTCCGTACCGCATTATGTGTGATAGGAGAACCGTTTGGGGACTTGATTTTACTAATTAACTCTCCTTCCATAGGCAACAAGCGGATTGACATAAATTTATTATAGTATTCGTCTCAGCTCATGAATAGGCAATAACAAAAAAATGTGGTGTCGAATCGACATAACTAGTTGGGGGAGGTATCATATATACAACAACAGGCATGGACTCCGTAGATATTTTAGAAAGGAAGGTCGCGAAAACACAAAGAGGCTTTCCACACGTGTAAAAGAAGAGAGAGGAGAAATGCACAAAACCGAGGGTAGGGAAAACACGCCAATTCATTAGTTACTCAAAGTCACCTTTTCATTCAACCACTTTTCCCCTTTTGCCTTGACCATTTCCTCAAATATCCACTCTCCGACATCCGCCCGCTGGATCGAATGTCCCAGGGCCGGCTTATTCTCCGTCCCGACCTTCAACGTCTTCCACCCCTTCCCACTGGTGATGGAATGGTCACTAACCAGCAATGTCGGACGCACGACAATGGCGCCTCTCAGAAGCCGTTTAGAGGGTGAATCAAAAATCGCATGCTCCATCTTTTTCTTGTCCTTGTGTGGGACTTTGAGGAAGTGCCAAAGAGGGTAGAGGAGGTATGGCACGTCTCTTGGTCCGGATGAGATGCCAGTAGTGGAGATAGCCACGAGGATGGGCTTTTCCTTTTCAGTTGCCGTGGGCGGCTGCAGTAATTCTATGGCGGATAGAATGGCATTCATGCTATTTTCGCAAATGTTTGGATTATCAAAGGTGATGGGTTGAAGCGAGGCTGTCATTTTGGGAGGCCCGCCTAATCCGGAAATTATGAGGGAGACCATTTTGCCGTTGTTTTTCTCTGGGGAGAGAGTGCGCTTGATGACTTCAACGTCTGTTGCATCCCCTTGAATGATTGTTAAATTATTGTCGATTGTTGCCTGGTCAAGTCCTTGGGATAAGAGTTGGGTTTGAAGTTTCGAGGGAGTCCGAGCGAGGGCGCTTGCTTTGTATCCGTTTTTGAGAGTGTAAGTCAGACAGGCATTTGCGCAGCCGCCTGTTGAGCCGAAGAAGGCGATGTTTATCGACTTATCAGTGAAAGAGGACATCGTTGTTTAAATGTGAGGCACAGGATGGCGCAATATAGGAATGTAAATAGTACTAGTCTCTTGCGCAATTCCTTTGCGGCCCCAGTCAACACAGCAAAGAAAAATGAGTCTGATAAGAGGAAGCTTTTCAAATTTGAGGAAAAGATCAGGAATGGTTCGCAATTACTGCCTGGAGTTCAGGAACTGGAATGCGACAACTTATAGCCACTCGGTACCCTGTCGAAAAATCAACTGGGTCAGTGACGTAGCTCCACCCTGAAATAATCAACCCTGAATTTAAAAGTTGTAGAGTTCGCCCGCTTGAAGCGGACATTTGTTTCCACGAAGCCCATGGAGCAAAGTTGGACCCTGAAGATTCGTTTCTAGGCCTGGAGCAGCAAAGCGTCGGAGAGAAGACCGCCCGGCCACGTTATGACGTCAGCCCTAGAGATCTCAAGTTCGTCCGATCGTTTGGTTTAAGCCTACGCGCGGAGAGTTCTGAAGCACCGACAACCAACCGGCAGTTCCATTAAGAAGTCAGCGATTCCCATTTTTTCTTTCTTTCTCCCCCCTTTTGTTTTTCAGTGTAAAATCAATTGCTGCACAGCCACCATTCGTGTGTCCAACATGCCCAATTCAAATGTTGTGGACGTCTGAAACTCAATCGGAAAAAGATCTAGCATACCATGTAGTTGGTATTATCAACGATATCATAGGATCATACATGTCGATGCCCGACACATTGGCGTCCTTTGCGGAAAACCTCGTGTCTAGCGCTATGTCGTGTGCCTGCGGATGCAGCTTCTCGTTCTCGTAGAGAACCTGATTGGCCTTCAAACATTTCGAGGAAGTTACGTCCGAACAACCACAGCAGATCGAAAGGAGTGGGAGCTTCTCTCCTCATAGTCATCGGCATGGCCTGTTGCGGTGTTGGAGCTACTTGAATGCATGTTTAGCCTGCTTGTTGAGTGGGTCACAGTTTGTTCCCAGGTTGTTCCATGGTTGTTCGACTCACTTGCTTAACATTTTGCCCTAGCCCTCAGGACCGAGACGAAAATTATCTGTGCTACGGGGCAGAGCTTATATGAAAGAAGCTGGAGATCGCCAAATGATCAGATCGACAGGATGGACCTATATCTGTTAAGATCTAGGCGAAGCCCTACGTTTTATTTCTGGATTCTGATGTGGCTCGATGATGTGGACAGTTGTCGTATGGACTGGTCGCGATGCAGGGCCGTTTATGTCACTTGGTGGTGGATATTCATCCCATGGATTCTGAACGGAGATCTTGCTCTTCATGCATTTTTATTTTTATTTTTATTTTTATTTTTATTTTTTTGTCCCTTGTATGGGCTTGCAATTTACCAACGAGGGCTGAAATATATTTTCAATCACAAGACAGACGCCAGTAACGTTGTTTGGACCCTGTAATATTGATCTATGTACTGTACAGGTTATCGCACAAGATATAAGATGAGGTTAAAATGACAATTCGTATATTGAAAATTGAAATAAAGGGCCCACCGGGAATACTATAAAATTTACAAGAAACACCACAAAGTAGATTAATAACTATACTAATACTGGTATTGTTAATGGTTAGAAAGACCTTTTACCTGATTTAATTTGATTTTCCCATACAGCCTATCCCTCCCGCGCTCCCCAATTTAGTCTAAGCAGGTAATAGATATAGCAAAGAAAATGAATGGTAAAAGAGGGTATCGTAGATATATCCTCCCAGGTATGTCTCATGACCTTATATTCTATCCTCCCTGATCTAAATTCCGGATCCCTTTTGTTGGTATATTACGTTTCCCAACATGAAATCTTTCCATTGGGCACATGTATGGTGCCATGATTGAGCGATGTTGAGTGCGGATGGGATGTCTGAGCTGCGTTCGAGAAACTGGACTGCGAGTCCTTCGTGTGCGTGCCATGCCTACCCCGGCGATTCATTTTTGTCAGACGACTCGAGTTGTTCATTCATTGGAGGGGTTACACGCAGTATGTAACCTTTTGAATAAAAATTTACAGGTGTGCAAGCAAACAAGGGTTTCTTACAATGTGACAATGCGCTAACCATGCACCAGGGTTATCTGTCTGAAATGCAATGGCAACCCACCCATGATCAGGCAACATAACAGAATCCCGACGGGCTGGGTTCTTAAAGTTGAGTCCTTCGGGTCCCGGGAAGTTACCTCGTCCGGAGCCGAGGATGGAGAAGTCATGCCCGTGCAGGTGGATTGGATGTGGAACGTTAACTCCGCTCTCGAAGATATCTTCGATAATCCAGTACGTCCACTATTGGTAACAGCTATTAGGGCGTGTGTTGGGAAAGAGTGTGCTCGCAATTAAACAAAAATGGAATGAAGTGTGTTAGAGCGGGAGACATACCACATCTGATTCAGCTAATGAGATTACGTTCAATCTTTGGGGAAAGCTTGTATTGCAATCAAGGACGTATTGAAGAGTAGGGTATTCCCAATCTGTTTCAATAGGGACTCCGTTTATTGTCCAGTGGACTATGTTTTGCCCCTGCAAACTAACTTCGGACTGAAAAGAGACGTTAAGGTCTTTTGCTTGTTGGCTGAAATGCTCAGATGGCACATCAATTGAAACGAATGGAACAAGGCCCTCCTCGTCATCACAGCCTTGGGTATAATTGCTTGCGACAGACGTGGGATTCGCATTTTGGTCTGCACCTTCGTATCTGAAGATGCTTTTAATCTTTCCGTTCATCGCGTTTTCACCGCATCCCTTTTGAACTTCGGCTCTAAACCAATAGTTGTCGATCTCCTGGTCGGCGTGAATGATTACATCATAACGTTGCCCTGCTTCATTAGCATGTGGAATGGACATATATTTAGTAACTGGGTCATACATACCGATTGCAATAAACAACCAGTCAGCCTGGTAAGGCATGATGGGAACGAAGTCGCTCGAAACAACCGTGAAAAGGTGATTATCCAAATGGACTTTGAAATAATTGTTCACTGATGTATTGATCAACCGTAAGAGATATGACTTCCCCTTCTTAATTGAGTTTTCATGATATTTTCCTCCGCCATTTGCGTTCACCATGGTTCCATTTATGAGGCCATTGTCAGCAACAGGCGGAATGACAAGAAGGGCGTTTTGCCATGCTGTGCGATAATACCAGTCTTGGATAGACATCTCTCCGAGATCGATATCATAGTTGGCTGAAGCTGGGCCGGAAATCACAATGGCTCCTACAATTCCATCGCCATACCTGCGAAATTTTAAATCAACGAACCTAATAAGCTCCGAGGTGAAATTATGAGATAAAAAACTCACTGCACAGTATGATGGCTATGATACCATGATGTCCCATATTGAGTACATTTAAATTCGTACGTTTTTGATCCGCCGGGGGGGATAGGGCCTTCGCATCAATAGTTAGTTTGGCTGTGGAACATCGGAATAGGCCATGGGCTACATACATTCTGTGATCCCGTTCGTTCCATCTTGCTGGTTTGTATACTTCTGACGAATTCCATGCCAATGTATACTTGTTCTGCACAACCAAGCTATCGTTAGTAAAATTAGGGCAAATACGTTTAAATAGGCCATATAACCCACCCATTATTCTGCATATTATTTTTCACATGGATTCGAAGAGTATCGCCCCATTCTGCAAATGTTTGTTAGGAACGGAACACATCACTGCAGAGATCTCGACGTACCCGCTCTAATGGTTGGACCGGGAAACTGTCCATTTACCGCCAGGACCAGCCTTTCATAGCCGTCAGGGGCTAAAGTAGTATTGGTTATTTCAAGATAATACTAACGGCACCTGGGTCAGCCATCTGGCTTCGTAATGTAGTGTATATCCATGGATCGAAGGAAGGTTGCCGAACCTCCACCACTTTTCCGGTATCTGGCCATTTCATGCCAAAGTTTGTGGCTACATCAAAACCCCCACCCCAACAGGCTCGGTTCGTAGGGCCATGCTTGCAATTTTTATCCGACACGTATCCCACGGGGCCTTTCTCGGGAATGGGATGATATGTGTTCGATTGAGCTGCACATATCGACGAACCTAAAAGTACCCAAAAACAGTATATGACTATTGACAAGGAAGAGGCTGCATTCTTTCGCAGAGTCATAGCTTGGTGTAATAATACCAGTAGGCAAGGGTAACAAAGATTTGTCGCAACAAGGAAATCCAAAATGAGATACTGTTAAACAGAAAAATGGCTCTTCAAGTATAATAGGACAAATATGTAAGGTTTACTGAATGGGAGACGTAGGAAGGATTATCATGGACTTTGAAAGGAAAATCAATTTTTAGCATAGGAGGTAGGTGCGTCGATAATGAAGTTTTATATGCTTTTCTAACGAGAATTTGGCTGACGGAAATAATTAGTTAGCCAAAGAGATTGACATCGCATGTATAGGAGAAAGGAGAGACGTGGGGATAGCACCTGTATCAAACGTATCAGCGGAGTGGTACAGGATGCACGCGATCGACGACGGCAGAGAAAACAAAACGATCAAATTGCACAAAAAAGCCTCGTTAGAATTGAAACCAATTGGATATCAGAAAGAGGGAATTCCAGCTGATGCAAAATACACGAGCCACTGGAACCATTTAAAGCGATAGGAAGTCATTGAGACATCATCAACAATCCATATCAGGACATGTGAGGCCTTTTCTTGATGGCTATACGAGGACGACAGCGAACCATGTTGGACTGCCACTAGAAAGTCATGCAGATGTCAAGAATACCATGAACTTAATGTCGATTAAAAGATCATATTATTCGTGTGTTCCTTGAGGGGGTGTAAAGGACGCTATAGGCAACCGGAACTCGAAAATCCATGGCAAGGAACCGGAACGTGCATCCCGGGTTTTTGGGTGGAATCCAGACCATGATTTAAAATCAAATTAGTGGCAGGATGAATCCTGACGGCGAAATGAGCTGGTCAAGGAAATACGACATACTGCAGTTTCTTGAGTCTTGTCATTCGATATGTGACTCTAGGTAGCCGGCCCCGCTTGAAAGGACCATGGTGGTACATGTACAAGTTTCTCTCTCGCATGAAAAGTTAAACACAAATCGGGTTGCCATGGATCGGGGGCCCATTATCTGAATCAGTAATCCAACTCGCTTGAATGCAAACCCGAAAGCAATAATAGTCCCGTAATTTATATGACGGAAGTTAAGATCTCCTGCCGGCAGGTAGGGCGAGTTAGGACAATCAGAATAGATCAACAACGTACTCGAAGGAGCTCTCTTCCAAATAAGAAATAAAACGCATGGACTGCAGGACATGTATGAAGCTGGTACCACCAATTGTAGAATGTAAGCCCGTGTTATGGATGCTCTTGCTTCATAAACATCGAAATACCCACCCCTGCTGAAGAGGTAGGTCCTGTGGGAGAGCGGCTATCTCCAGCTGCACAATTTACAGCTGGAAAAGTAGAAGGGCAGAACAATAGAATAGCTTCATAGCATCTAATATGGAGGAAGCATGATCTCGTCTTAAGGCCGAACTCGCATTGCCTCCGAGAATCAAGGGGCCCTCTCGAGTTGCTATTGGGTGACTTGCCAGTAATCACGGCATGATCTAAAGTCGACGGGAAGGGCCGCGACTTATAAATAGCATGAATACGTACTCCATACTCGAAGTATGAGATCATGGACGGTTCATAGACAATCAAATGGGCCGTGAAGATGCTTTGATTTGCCATGTCGAGCTTGAGCTTCCCGAATGAGCTGTTGGCAAGACCCATGATGGACCTACATTGGCCAACAAGGTATCAGATATGTAGAGATCTTTGCAATGGCTTCACCCTCAACGCCTTATTTCGTAATTTCCGAGACATAGTCTCTGATCGAGTAGATGGATGTTCAGGAGGGTTACCGAGCGGGAATTTGGATGTGTCTCAAATCAAGAACACAGCACCGCCATTGACAAACCCCACAACACAAGCAGGTCTTGCTCTGGGACTGGAAAAGTCACCCACTGGCTTTTTCCGTTGGTAGGTAACCGCCGTGCCAGGGAACTATCACTGATCCTGAGAATTGGCGAATTTGTGTTTGTGGTGGTGGCGGTGGTGGTGATGGTGATGGTGATGGTCGGTGGGCCAAAAATGTGGTGCACATTTGAGATGATTGAATACTTCCATATCACAGTAGATTGCTCTGAAGCTGGAAGACTGTCTGAGGACTAACATGACATTCTCAAGCTATATCATTTGGCTTCTAATTAAGAAGAGGCAATTGCAGTAAGTCAGCTTATATTGAAGGAGGTAGATTATGTGAAGAATACAGCTTAGAAAATTCAGAGTGGTACAGATTCTCTTGCTTCTGTGACACAGCCATCAATGTATATATTGCTAAATTCAGAAATCAGCACTGCTTTATTCAACAGAGCAGAGAGGATAATAAATCATCATCAAAGCATATAAGACTTGTATAGAAATTGAGGCAGAAGATGATGAGAATTGATTTCAATCAATAATTGATTCAAATGGTGTCAACGCGTTGTTTTTGACTGCCAAGAAATGACAGAATTTTCGAATACGCTAAATTTGGGATTCATCCATGAATCATGGTCGGATTCCCTACATCAAGAAGTGCCTGGCTAGACGTCGATGCATTACCAGAGACTATTCTGATTATTATGCCTCTAGAACGACGGTGACATGATCTTTATAGCATGCAAATCTGTTTAGAAGTCGCGTGGGATTTTTTTTTTTTTTTTTTTTTTTTTTTTTTTTTTCGAATACTTTAAAGTTGCCTTGGTTTGTCCGATATAGGCACAGCAAAAACCAACGGAACCTTTAACGCTAAGGCATTGTCACCTTGCGGCGTTGCGCCGGGTTATCACCCTCCCTAAGCGAATCTCTCAGGGTTTCGCTGAATGTCCCCTGTAACTGACGTTTGCAGCCCGTTTTTCACGTCGAATCCCACGTTTCCTAACTCATGTTTTGCCATCGTGTCGATGGAAGCGTTTGGAGTGCTGATCCTGTGTGACCTATCGACGCGGTTGGGTCATATATCATCAAATCCAGAACCAACAGTTCGAAAACCATCCGTTCGCCATTTTCTGCAACGCCCCCGAGGAATTTCTCAACTTCGCATCTTCTACCTCGGAGGAAGTGCTTGAAGGGAAAGACGATGGCCAGAATCATTCTCGGCCATTTACCCCCAAGTACGGAGTATATGCTCTAAACAGGGGAAACTCCAGAGAGCTCAATCTTTTATCTTTTCGGTCATTATTCTCGAAGTCGAATGATAGCTAACGCTTGGCTTTCTCGGGTGTGCCTATTCCTTGAGCTAATGCCCTTATATAGCCTGCAAACGTGCCTGCTTAGGACCATGTTACCCGGTGGAATTTTCAGTAAAGGACCTAAACATGTCTGGACCTCGGTTTAATATTGCACTGGCCATCTTTTTCGTCCCCTACGTGCTTTGTGGTAAGTGATCTCCTACGTCAGGTATGATTCAGCGATATCGAGAACCGCCCTAATCCCTGCTACAGATCCCAGCAACATTCTTCTTGGAAATTTAAGCGACCGTCGCCATAAGTTGGAATATCTAGCAGTTGTTGATATCTTATTCTAGTGGACCTTATTCAAGTGGACACCCATGCGCTCTCCACCAGCTGGCTCGAGCCGCATGGGATCCGCTATTTGGAGCTCCTAATCCCTGCCCAGTGTGGCCGCCAAGTTTTCGAAGAGAGCCAACAGATTCGATTGGAGTTGGGTGATGGTTGCGGCAATCATGATCAGGCTAGCTTTCTACGATGCCCGATTGCATGGCAGAGCTTCTTCTCGCCCAACCTGTATGTGTGCTTTATTGATACTCTTTATGACTGTTTGGCGAAAGAATAAACTTCATCAAATATAAAACAGATATCTCGAATCGCATGTTTGGCCTCACATTACGAAAGTCGAAACGGCTAAGGCCGTACCAAAGCTTAAGGATTGATGGTTTCCAGTCTGGTGTGGTGAAATCTAGTGACCGCTGGGAACTGACTCCCTACCAGATTTTGATATCTCAACACCCGCAGCTCAAACATCAACTGGCTCTTTATTGTACAAGCCAATGACTTGTTAGCATAACCTCGCCTCTGGTAGCGATCACAACACCAACCCTGCCGACAACAATTGGCCGTAGGACTTCTGACTTCGACGTTGCTAATTGAATCTGGGAGGGAGTTTCAAATTCCCGGGCAGTGGTACTTTCTAATTCCATTAACTAAAGTGCATACTGGCGCAAAGCGAAAACTTGCGAAAAAAATCAACAACACTGACTGTGAGTACACCCAACAGAACACATCGGTGACATATAACAGAAGACGAAGCATTAACATTATGAACAAGGAGGGATAGGTCCGGCTCATTATATCTTCAACCTACCCCCCATTTCCACCAATGTCTCTTGTTCTTGAGCTAGCCTGTAATGTGAGATGTTAGCCTAGGAAGCATATACCAGGCTGGTAAATTGGCAGCAAAGTAGGTAGCTACTTTAACGGACTTGAATTAACGATTTTTTTCATTCAATAACTCAGCCATATTTCTCCAGGTCCTAATGCAGTCCAGGGGCATTTTATTTTGTATTATTTTCTTTTTGAGAATGGAGGGTAGGGCGGACATACGTACCAAGCATGGGCTCCTAGTTTGAGGTGCCATTGAGTTCTTTTGCCTCAATAATGCGATTATTTTCGAGTAAGGACATATGTGACTACTTCGCATTAACGCATTGCATTCCGTGGTCGTTCTCTCTTGGCATCATTTTCGGACAATTGAGATTTACTGAACCTGTTCATGGGGGCTAAGACTTAAAGCACAAGGGCATCTGCTGATTGAGCGTCTCTAGATGCGTTTGTTTGTTCTACTGTAGTGCCTGGCTCTCTGGTAGCGGCAGAGGTGGACGGGTCTGATTGTTGGCTGTTGGTCGCGGCAGGAACCCCTCTGACCTGGCCGCTTCCCTTGTTTCCCTTCTCGGTTGGCATTGGAAATTGAGCTGGCGCGGGGTCGGCTTGCTGAGGGATATCATGCTTTTGATGATTCAAAGCTAGTCCAACTTTAGCACGTTCTGCGGCTGACATTTGGTATCGTGGCTCCATTTTCATTTTCGCTTGTCGAAAATGATGTCCCTGGCCCGAGCGTTCCTTTGCAGACAAGTGGGCACCCTGGCCTCGAAATCCTTGATCCTGGCCTTCTTGTCTCTGGAGTTCGTGGCCCTCACTTCCCGGCCACGACGTATATCGCGCGCGCTTCTTCGGAGAAGAACGAAAACAGGAGCAACACTCCCGGCCGAGAGTATTAGCTACGAAAAGTAGTTCCATGGCGAGTCCTATAAAATACGGTAGTGCTTTAGATCTGCTGCGATAAAGTGAGCGTTTGATATATAATCCATATGGCCATTCTGACTTACCGCTTGTGTACATATTGAGGCTCTCACTTTGCAATCCGCAGGACGACAAATTTAATCAAAGAGATACGGCATAGTCCAGTGCAAAACATATCGTATTGGAATAGCAGGGCAAGATGGATTATGGGGGAAGAACCGTTCAAAATTCAAGAAACTATGTCATTAAAACTGGACCTGAAAAATTTGGAAAGACCAAAGGAATGGCAGTGAAAATGCTGCTTTGGCTAACAAGAAAAGGGGCAATGAGGGGCCTTACATCCCGCCATCAAGAAAAAATAACTTAAACACTAAACGAGTGACTGACAGAAGCAAATATTCAGCGTATATAAAATAAAAGTAGCGCGGCAGAGTAAAGAAATAAAGAGAAAGGAGACGAGTGGGGAGAGATGTTATATACGCACACACATACCATCGGGGGGAGCTATATCGGCGGAGCAGGAGCGATGTCGACAACACTTTCTTTCCCGTGGCAGGCACTCCTTGCCGCTTCCCCGCTCGTTATGGTGTCTTTTCCAACCTACAGTCAGTGCCTGACGTCGTTCCATGGGGCAATGTTCTGTGCCTGTCGGTTTATTCTGGCTTGACATCTTGGATTAGGGGTTGCGATATCACGTGGGCGTTGTTCGATATCCGAATCCATTCTACAAATTTGCAGAGGTTATATATATCATGATAGAACCAATGCTATAAATTGTGTTTTGAATTCCTTTACAGCTGGCTGATATACCTCTTTGCTAACACCGATATTCTCGTTCGGCATTAGGTACCTGTTTCCATAAATTAGTTCTGCAGCTATTCAAAAAACAGTTACACGCCAGCAACTTACATTCGGGGATTAGAGAATTCCACAGCGCTATACCGATGATAATGATGATTATAAATGTTCCTGTTTCGCCGAGGGAAATTCACAAATGCAAAAATTCCTGTAGACATGAAAATCCAAACGCATCGCCAAGCGAGACCAGTCAACCGGGACCTCCCGGGGATGCATATATAGCTTCACGAGACGAAGCTCAAACGTCAATGTAACAATTGCTTTCTCTGCTACACAATCTCACCTTCACGTTAATTATGGATCAAGACAATTTATTTATTTATTATTATTATTATTATTATTATTATTATTTTTTTGGGAAGAACAAGCCCAAATGAAATGCACTGATCAAGTCAGATACTGGAAGTAAAACTCAAGTCCTAACTGGCTGCTGGCTGCAGCATGGTTAGAGCACCCGATCGGTTGGTAGAAGATCGCGCTACACACAAGGGCAGACTGCACACCTTGCAGAATACAGCAAGGGTGGCCTGTCTCGTGTTGGCATATCCGCTCTACATAGTAGCACATGTGCGAGTTCTTTTTGGTGTTGAGCTGTTATCAAATTCTGGCTCCTCTGCAACTTGGCGCCAGCATAAACGCCGGACCCCACAACCATAAAGCCAACTAAAATAGCACTTTGGCTGAGCAGCAAAAGAGAAAAACTTCAATCACGAGAGAAAGTCAAAGTGCGATGTGTCTTCTCTTGTATGGACGGATATCGTATTCTTCTACTGGATGCTCTTGGTGGAAGGCGTGTCGTTTTTGATGCCATGTACGGAGTACGCGATTGACACAGGATTAACTATCTCTCTGCTGGCCCCACAAATGAACTCATGAGCGCTTGAGCTAGTGCCGACTTCTGCCGTCCGATATGCCCGGGATGAGGCTGGCCAAATCTGCAACGTCAAAGGTTTGATCTCTTGGCTTACAGGAGACCAAAGCGTTCCAGGATTATTGGTCTAGGATTCCCAGCCCAAATGATCGATCCTATCGATGCGACAGTGCCCCTGGTGATTGGCCATGAAATTAAGATCAGTTCTTCACTGAGCATGTAAAAACCGAGCTTCATTGGACACAGTCTCTAGCCTTCCAAAAAATGTGCCGCCACGCAGAATACCTGAGTTTATACGGAGATCCAGTGTAGTGCGACGTCAACTGCAGCACGCGATGCCTTGTCCGCTTTCTTTGTGTTCTCATTGCTCAGTTGGGGAACGAGATTGTTGAGAGTCTTGCTAGTGCCTATTCTATCATGCGTTCCATGCACCATGATATTTGATTTAAAACCGTCTGGTTCAGGTTTTTCCCAAGGCAAAACAAGATGAAGCCGTTGTGTTTCGTCCTGGCCCCAAGAGTATCCATGATTTTGGATCTTCTTTCCCCTTTGTTCTTTTTTCCTTCCTAGTTCCCTCCAAATATTAATTATCCATTTGCTTAAGTTTGTATACATCTGGATTCGTCTTTCCTTTTCCTATTCTGTCGGTGGAGATAATCACCAAATAACTGTTCTAAGGCAGAAGCATCAATCTGTTATACATATGGTTTTGCGCTACAGTGGCTGTTGTTGATATCTCTTCACCCTGCTGGCCAGCGGCTGCAATTATTGCTGGACTGTGTCCGTCTGTGACGATTTCGATATTTCGGTGGCTTTCACCACATTTACTACTCCAATCTGTCTTTCCTCAACATATGACTTGTCCTGTTCTACTGCATATGTAATAGGCCTTTCATGATGCGAATAGCATCAGTGCCGTTCTATGCATTCGTACTGCTCGCATCCATCCAGCCAATCCTCGCGAAACGGATGTTGGAGCGGCCAATTTTCCGTCAGTCTACGAATCTTCGTGAAACCGCCATTCGGGATGCATTCAGCTTGCTTCGAATTGGATATGGCGTAGAGAAGCGAACAGCGTCACCCCAGCAGGATGCTCCGTCACGGTCAGCGACGGAACAGAATCCGCCAACCGGGACCTCAGGGTTGGCTCCTCCACCTGTATTTGACGAACAAAAATTCAACGCAGCTGCAGACAAGGCTTGCCTCAAGGCCCTCGACGATTTGGTGACGGTTGTGAACCCATCTGGCATGGCGGCGTGCTTCAATATACCTTATTTCGACAACAAAACTGGCGCATTCGAGGCTGATATCAGAGTGTACAAGCTGACGGAGGCGGTGGGAGAGTTTGCAGGAATCCCACTCTCCGAGTACGCACTGAAAATGAACATTCCGCAGGCTACCATTTCAAATCCCCGTCGACTTGTTGATAAGACTCGAAATGACCAGGGCGAGGTTAAGTTGCTGGAGGAATTCCGGAATTTCGGGCAAATATCCAGGCAGCTACAAGTTAATAAACTGACAAAGTATGTTTGCTTCCAATGTCACTCTGTCCCTGTTCGATAAACCCCTTATTTGCATGAGTACTTCCTCGACCACATTCTAGGGAAAGAGAAAATCTTTCTAACTTGATGTTTCCAGAGACGACATCCGCGTCCTTCTAATCCCCAACATAACCGTTGGCGCTTCAAACCCGCAAAACCAGAAATCCGTCATAACCACATTATCCTCAGACACCCTATCCTATGTTGCAGGATTCTTCACAAACAAAGACAACTCCCCTGTCAACATAACCATGCCCGATGCCAACTCTAGACTCCCGGGCATCGTAGCTGCAGCCACTGCATTCGTCTTGCCAGGCACCACTCTAGGTATCTTCCCAACGGGCCTGATAATAACCAGTGCGTGGGCCGGGGTCTTTTTAGGCGCTGTGGGCTACGGAACCATTATCCGAATGAAGTTCCGCGATCATTACCGGCGACGATTACGGATGGCAGAGGCGAGGGCGGAGGGAAATGTAAGAATTTAAGGACATACAATGTTTACAAGGTGGGGTTGGGTGTAGGCTGTTTGGCTATGTGATTATGTATTATACAGTTTATTTCTTTATTGCCTGTTGACCTGGTATGTATGATAGGGTCCTACGACTTATTGTGAGATCTCCCTTGCATTTTTTCATCCTTTTTCATCCTAGTTTTCATTATGTTCTCGGTCTATGTATGTCCCTGGTGCTTGGAAGTGAAAGGCAAAACAGGATTATACCGTACTGTACATAAAGAAGTTCATATTATAAATGGTCGTATATCACTTAATATCATATCCGTAGGTGGGAAAGCATAGTAACCCTATTTTCAACAGTCCCTACATGTCAAAAAAGGAGAACATGAAACTCCAAAGATTTCAGAAAGAGAACGACTGGAAACAAACGCAATTTATTCCGTCTCCCGAATATTAATGTTTCAAGTTCAATTTCCTGTCAAGAAAATTTCTTCAGGATCCAGTAAGATATTGAAATAGTCACATATGATGGAATTAAGATCACAGCAGCAACAAGATCGAGAGTCGCAATGCAAATCAAGGATATAATTCGGAAATTGATATGTTGTAAACAAATGTAATAAAAAATATTCAACATTAATTGACCTCAAGGACAGCACATCTCCAAGGTTAGCGAAACAAGATATCCGCGATAGAATGCCGTAGATGGAGAAGCTAATGAAACGGTATGTGATTCGAAGGCTGCACTCGCCGAGCTTTCAGCTCTTGAGAATCAGAAGCCTGAAGAGGAAGACTGGCTTTGTAAGTGCATAATTTCTTTTACCCGGGAGTTGTTTTTCCAGAAGACAGTTCGGCGAGAGAGGATCTTGTACCCGAAAAGAGCCATTAGGGTTTTGGGGAAGATGCCAGATAGATTTCTCACACCTTGTAGAATGGCGTTGTTGAGGTTATTTTCCCAGCTAGTTATTACCGCTTTTTTAAGCCCTCTGCCTTTTCATAATGAGTGGTGTTCATTTCCCGTTGTTGTCGGAGGGCCCCGTTTATATTAGTAGCAACGGAGGCCATATCATAATTCCTCGCGACCAGAGGGATAATTGGAAAAGTCTTTCCTCCCCGGATAAATTAAAATTTCCTCTCTTTCCTGAGGGAGGCGAGGAGAAAGAGAAGGATGAGTAACGCCTGAATTTTTTTTGCCTGGGTAAATCAATATTTCCTCTCTTTCCTGAGGGAGGCGAGGAGAAAAAAAAGAATGGGTAGCGCTTGAATTCCTTTTGCCTGGGTATATTAATATTTCCTCCTTTTCTTGATGATAGGAACTGTGAGGTTGCTCAGAATCAACAGCAGAGGATTTATTTTGTTGCGGGGTGGTTGAGTTTTTTCCCTTCGGTTCCTGACGTTGGGCTCGGCGCGAATGGTCAGAGAAAGAACTAGAAGATTCGTTTTCTCGTGATATCTTGTTTCTCTTTGGGCTATAATTGCTTGCCTTCTTAGCTTCTTCTCCTCTGTCTTGCGGACCATGCAATGGCTCCGTATTTGTATTTTCTCTCCTGTCATATGGGATTCTCGAGCAATTCGCTTCTTCGGAGCCACATGTTATGATTTCTGTATATGGTCAGCTCTTGTTCACTTATGGTCGTAGTAATTCGGAATTGTGTCCCAGAGGGCGAAATAAAATAAAGAAAAAATAGGGAAAACAAACTCACCCCTTGGTACGTTTTCTAAACCATGGTTGGGCGGTAGAGGTTCTACCGTCGGGAAATAGTAAATCGGAAGAACGCCGTCAGCGTGCGCTAGACGGGAGGTGGATGTGTATGATGGCGGCGGACTTCTAGAGGCACTGTCAGTTCTAGTTCTCCTCGCCAGCAAGCTGCTGGAGGTCTCTTCGAGCTCCGAGTAGTAGCGCCGGCCTTGTCTTGAGCCTTCTCTAGAGCTGTCTTGGGGACTTCCGGATCTGCGTTGCATTTTTCGAGGGAGCGAAGTCCTTCCTGTGCATATATGTAAGTTTATGGTTATACTTGCTGGGCCATGAGCAGAGGTAGAGAAATTGAGGGAGGAAAAAGAAAGGGACCGACAGATGCGAAAATGTTGTGGAGTATTTATGTGGTAAGGAATGCAATGAGGCGATGATGTTTGGGGTTGAGTTGTAAGCACAGAAGCATAATTTCTCCTTCCCCTTGTATATTCATTGATAACTCAGGTAAACTTTGGGAGATTGACTGCAGAATTGCGCAGCATATTTAAAAGTTAATTGAATTAACCGATTGATCGGCTCTAGCCCTCTGTTTAGTAAATATTTGCATGTCTTGAACTTAAGTGACATTTGAGCGGACAGGAAGATGGCGTGATGGAGGACAGGATATATCCACCCGCCAATCCACTCTGGTAGAAGGGAAAAGAGAGGGGCGATTGAACTTAAGGAGAAGACATATTTGTGCATAAAAAGTTATCCATGGGTCAAAAATGATTGAAAAAAGGGGGTTTGGGGAGGGGGGATCTCATATAGATTGTTTCAACGGCTCTATTGAGTTTAGAATTTGTATTATAGATTAAAAAAGATATAGGTAATTCGATATAACCTTGGAAGGAACGAGCCATCAGGCACGTGTTTGGAAGGAGGGGAGAGAATGCTTTTCTTTCATATGCATACCTCGAAGTCCTCACGTCTCTATTTTCCAAGACCGTTTAAAACGCTTCAAAGCAACAAAGACAGAATGGTGGTATGTGAACATAAAAGACCTATTTGATCCACAGGGCGAAGCAGAAATTTCATTGTCCTCAAATTCAAAGTTCCCATAGTCATGCGATTTTGGGTATAACAATAAACTCCAGCTAACTCGACTTGAAACCCCACAGGAACACCAATCAGTGTTAGAGGAGAAAAACAAAAGGAAGGGATGTCAGCAACCTATATCTCAACTCCTGAAGCTATACATGCGAACTTCGGAATCTTCACTGCCCGTTGCGAAACGGCTATCGCTTAGGGCCAATACAAGTAATCGGGCCTGAATGACCCGTAAAGGTCCGCTCGCACCGCCCAGTGCGAGGATCCCAGACCTTGGCCGTTTGGTCCTGAGCGCCAGACACAAGGCGCAAAGTGTCTGCCCCCAGCGCCCATACTCCTTCTACATGCCCGAAGAAAGTCCGCAGACATCGGCCGGTTGTGACCTCCCAAAGACGAAGGGTCCAGTCGAGAGAGGCAGTGAGCATGTATCGTGGTGGTAACGGGCGGCCATTTTTGAATATATCAGTGAACGGTGGTGACAATGCATGCGAGAGTTGTGGGTTGCCCGTGGGCTGTGGTTCGTGCTGTGACTCTGAAGAAAGACTGCGTCGACGATGATGATGATGACGATGATGATCGGATTCATTTTCTGAACTAACACCACCCGAAGTTGTGCTTTGACCGTCGTCTGCACATTCGGCATCGTGTTCTTCAAATTCGAATTCACGCGGTAGTGGGAGGACCTGTTGAACTTGTCCTACGTGACCTTGGTAAGTGTGGATGATATTGCCTGTATCGAGATCCCAGAGACGAGCGGTTAGATCGTCCGAGGCGGTAAATACAGTACGAGACGCTGTGTCTACTTTAACTGAATTGACCCAGTCACTGTGGCCACGGAGGACACGGGTTGATTTATCTTCAAAGTTCCATATCTTTACAGTGTGGTCCATTGAGCCCGAGACCAGGATGGTCGAATCGAAGTGGAGACAAATCACCCCACCTTGGTGACCTGTATAGGTCGATATGCATTCCCCGGTGCGCCAATTCCAAACTTTAATGGTTTTGTCAAGGCTACCACTGATCAACTTGGTGTCATCAAATTGAAGACATCTAATTCCAGATTGATGACCACGAAGAGTGCGCAACTCCTGGCCTGTTTCTGTATCCCAGATTTTGATGGTGGTATCGTATGATCCTGTAGCCAGAATATTATCTTCAAACTGTAAACACATAACACCATTCGTGTGGCCTCTGAATATTTTCGTTGTGGCACGACCATGCTTCCAGTTGATGCCAACCATAAACCGATCTTTATACACATCTTTCCACGGCCGGAATCTAGTTTTGAAGTAGTCTTCATCTCTTGAATGCCAATGGCTCGGAGATTGCGATCTTTTCGGCGAGTCCGACGGGACCGAGAGTTGCTTCTGTTGAGTTTTTACGTCATCAGGCTTTTCCGTGATGTCACTTGACAATTCCTTTTCCACACCGCGACAAGCGACTCGCATTTGCATCTGGAGTTTTGAATCTCGGAGCCTCTTGCGATCCAAAAGTGGCAAGCCCCATCCACACTTTTGACATTTGCGATCAATATGTTGCTCGCACATTCTATGCCAAACGACATCATCGTCAGCAAGGTATTTCCAACGGCGGGAGACCTGCGCCGCTTTGCACAATGATGCTGTGTCTAAGTAGGAAAGGATCTTGAAAGATATTTCCGTTGGGAGGGCCGAAAGAAAGTCAATTCTGATTAAGTCGCGGACGCTAGCAGCCAAAAAGGAGAGCTGAGGGAAACAACATTGGGCAAGGAGTCCTTGTAGCATTAGGTTTCGGTGTTTGGACGGAGCAGTCGAAAATAGAGACCAAAAGTGGGCGATGCTTTGTTGGTCAACTTGTGAGAGAGTGTGAAGTTCCTATATTCGTTTGAATTAGTTGAATTGATAGGATAAAGCCAGAGATACTATTCCCTCCTCCCCTTATTTTTCACTCCTTCTCTTCCCATCCCACATCGTTTCCCTTGAAGCAGTATTGGTGTAAGTGACCTACCTGCTGCATCTTGTCCATTGTCAACTCATCCGCTTGACGTCGACATTTCAGGTCAGGCCTGTGACGGTAGCAGTACTTGGAGTTCGGATTCAAGTCAATCCTTCGGGGCTCGAATCGATTCATTGATGTGTAGTGGTCACGGATATTCCTGGTAAGAAATGAGGCAGCATTCTCATCCGCTTGAGCTGAAGATGCGGCCATAGGTGAGCTACGGTCTCCAAGAGACTGGACAGGATCTTCGGAATCCTGCGATCGCGAGGCATGCGGAAGAGAAGTTGCTGCGACGGTTGTATCTGAGGTCTCAAATCCGCCAAGTTTTCTTCGCTTGCGCGGAGACCCATCTGCATCCTTTCTCAGCTCCCGTGAAGGGCTGTCAATGTTGACAGTCATGGTGTGCGGCTTGACAAGGTAATTCGAGGCCGTGGTTGAGAGGCTTAAGGATTACATTATTAGTGAAAAATTGAGTCTAACTGATGATAAGGTGAGTATGCCTAAGCCCGCCACCTAGGAAATTCTGAAGATGAGTAACAGGCACGATGGTATGACGAGGGATTCCCGCCGGAAAAAGGAATCGGTACAACGCGGATGCTAACCATAGGTCTTTATATTTTCATTCACCAGCGGCCCGTCTGGTCGTTGGGAGTTTGCACTCCTTGCGCCCACGTAGGGTTGCCACCAGACCTCAAAAACTGGCGCCATAGCGACGAATCGTAGCGACATCAGACATTAGGCCGGATGGGGCATAAGTATACCACGTGATCATATGGGGCTCCAAACATTTGATGTTCCATTTTCCATATCCACATCTAAATATCCATCTTGCCAAGGATAAGCAGTGGATGATATCGGGCATGGTACTGTGGTACTCCGCCATTGACCCCGCTGTAATAGTTGGTTCTGGAAGAACCCCCATTTTCCAACATTCGGGCTATACCAGCACAGCGCTCAGCAGAAGATCCGGGCAATCCACGGCGCCATTCCTGGTTCAGATATGATACACTCATACATGGACGGCCTGACAGACTAGAAAAGCCCCTTAGATGTCCGTTCGGTAAGCTGATTACCTTATTTCGGCCCTTAATCACACCATTGTTGGTCCCTAACGCTTGGGCTGAATGTGTTGGTTATGCCCAACAGACCAGAGCAACCAAGGGTCTACTCCTTAAATCACCACTGTTTACAAAACCCTGTTTAAACGTCTTAGTTGGAAATTATGCCTGCATGTGTCCAAATCATTTGCTAATACCTGATTAGGATGATGGAATTAGATTTCATTCGATCCAGCTCCAACCGGAGAATCAAAACCATGTCGAGGTGACACAAGGCCACAACCCAACTGGTCGCGAATCGGAATTTGAGGAACCCGTAGGTGTAACAGAAGAGCATCAAAGTGTGAATGGATAAAAAAATATTCTTTGTCACAAAAAAGGAAAAGCGGCGAAAAGCGAAAAGAAAACAAAGTCCTGTTTCCCCATTTCTCCAGAATGCCGCCATCGCCATATCAACAACCCCAGCTGAGTCCGGACCAAGTGGATGATATGGAAGCTAGTGATTCATCCCAGCAACTTGATCTGGAAACCTTGGTCTCACACCTTGTTGCCGCAAAACGCTCTCTGTCGTCCATCCACCATGTGTGGCGAGCTAATGAAATCGTTACTACTGCTCGTGCTGCTTTAGAAGAGAGTGTCATCATCTCATCACGTACCAGCTTTCTCAGGAGGGGCTTAGACGAGCAGCTCAAATTGTTGTATGGGGTGAGAACGGAAGTTGAGCGGGTGGCGCAGCGGGGTCGATCCGAGTTCGCCGCTGCCCTCAAGGAAATGGATACCGTCGGTGAGCGGCTGACGCAAACGTTAGACATGCTACGCGACACGCCTGTAGAATCCGCATTTAGACCTGCAGGAGAGGAATCGAAATCCTTATATGATTTTGTTGATGATCGCGGCGTGGAAGATCTCCAGTTGTTGTTAAAGGCCTCGATTGACAATACTAACGCCGCACAAGCTGAACTAGACCAATCTAACCGCGCATTCGACAATGATATCCATTCGATCCACCAAGCTTTGAGCAAATATCGTGATGCAGTTAAGAAGCGCTTAAGCTTGTCATCATCATTGTCTTCCTCATCACCCTCTGCATCGCGAGTCAGCATTCCATCTCCTTCCCATGTTCCAGAGCTTTTACGTTCCCTTGAGGCGCACGCCCGGGGGATGGCTGACCTCCTGGAATCCTTGGTTAGGCATTTTGACCTGTGTGTAACGGCAGTGAAGCATACTGAAGGCGGCGGTGCCGCTGCTCGCTCCATCGCCGGCGACCTACCAACTGGCGTTGGCGTAGGGGTCACTTTTGGGAATGAAATCCAAGATGACAATGGAAGTCGCAACCTCAACGCACCTCTCGAACCAATGACAAATGCAGAATACCAAGAAATGATAAGCGTGTTAACAAAAGACGCATCTGAGGCGGAAGACGTCGTCTTAGAAATCCAAGACCGTATCGCGGAGATGGAAACAACTCTTGAACGGGTGTGGGAGCAGCGTGATTTGCTTCGTTCTGTGTACGCATCGACGACGGATATCTTCCATCGTCTATCAACATTAGCTTCATCACAGCTAACAGATTACATCGCCCAAGCGCACGCTTTTACTCGTGTCTGGAACGAGGAGCAGGAGCATATCCAGGCGGGCATGGCTGAGCTCGTCGACCTCCGTAATCTCTACGCTGGCTTCCTCAACGCTTATGACAGACTTATCATGGAAGTTACTCGCCGTAAAGCTGTCCGCTTGGCTGTTGACAAGGTCCTCGGGGAAACGAGGCGGGAACTCGATAGGCTATTCGAGGAGGATGTCCGGGCCCGTGAGATGTTTAGGACAGAATATGGAGACTACTTGCCATCAGATATCTGGCCTGGCCTTGGTCGATGTCCTGCTCGGGTGGAGTTTAAAAGAGTATCTGGCGGGAAACTAGATGTTGGTGGGGAAGCTGTTCACATGCCTTCAGAGAAACAGGATGCTGAAAGGAAGGACGAGGCTGAGGATAGCAATGATAATACGGTTGAGGGTGCTGCCGCCGACATACCTTCAACCGCCGGACATGATAATACTACTCCTGTGATTGCTACTGAAAATGATTATGGCACCGGTGGAATCGACGATAGTATACCGCAGTTGCCGAAACATGTTGTCCAACAAGCGCTTGCACGGTTAAAACTACAAGTCAAGACTGTCCCCGGACTGTCCCCGTCATGACTTGATGGCATTTAGCAAAGGAGGAGATATTATAAAATTTTACTCTGCATTTGAACTTGGATTGAGTATATCATATAGATATCGCACTAAATTATTACGCGGCCTAACTGGATACGTGCTTACAGCCCTTCCATATCCTTGGAAAATTGTCAGGACCAGTCACATGGCTCTCTTTCAAACTTTGCAGCATCTTTTCGCACCCACTTCCCTCGCCAATTTCTTCAGCAATTCAAAGTATCAAAAAGAGAGCGCCAGTCAACCAGCAAGGTTTTAGAAAACTGCGAATATTTCATCCGCCGTCGTTTATTCAGTGGGCAAAGTTAATGTCAGCTTCACACTCCCACCTCAAAGGCTGGATTGCCTTGTTACTCCTTCCTTCCCCCTCTGCTCTCGCCACGCAAGGCGCTTTTACACCCAATTTCTTCTCCCTGTGCTCGAATAACTACACGTCATTGAATACTATAAGGCCGCCAAGTGCGTGGAAATTCCAACTGAACGAAAACCCAAATGATGAAAGCTACAAAAAGCAAGACGGCCATTGTTTTATTTTTCTAAATAAAAACAAACTTTGGCTCCGACCCTTCTCGAAGAGAAAAAACCAAGCAAAGAAAAGAAAAATGGATCGCAATCTTGAGCATTGAAAAATCTATTCATCCCTCGCATTTCTCCTAGTGTTGTGTGGTTGTCTTTCAGTCCACTGACGTTACATGTATGTATGAGCATGCATCAGTTAGTTGGCAGAGGCCAATATACCTATTGTTTTCGTCGCCGCGGAACATAGTGTCCTTCGTCCTTTTGTTGAGAGAGATTTGATTAAACTGGGAGAATCTAGAGGGGGATGAGGTGATTGTGAGGCTAATATTTTGCGGTCATTTTCATTTCTTTCTTTATTTTTTACTTTTTGATCTGATGAGAGGGAATGAGGACCAAAGAGAGCTCTGATGGGTTTTCCATGCTTTTTTTTTTTTTTTTTTTTTTTTTTTGGCAGCTGATTTTTGAAATGCCCCGAATGCTTCGGCGATTTTAAAGTAAACTGGGATGTTCTGTGCATAAATTCTTCTGCACTAGAAGCTATTCCTGTTAGGTTGCTGGCGGTAGCACACCTGCGTTCATAGATTCGCCCGCTATTATTCGCTGTATTTTACAGCTGGTTAGAGGAGTGTGATAATATATTTGAAACTGACTACTAGGTCACTGCGTTCCTAGCCTGAATGCCATGAATGAAAAAGAGTACTATTGTAATTTAAGGGCATAAGAATCAGCATACATTATCTAATGCGTCGCATTCATGTTAATGTCATCAATCGTCATCCAAAACCAATTCCATAGCGGCCGCAGGAATCCAAACCACTCCTTTCAATAGTAGGAGGAACAAAATTCAAAAAGAAAAGGAAAATGCACTACTTCATTTCCTCTTCGATGCATTGACAAGCTTCTTCTTAATATGCTTCGGAATCTTCTTGGTTCGCTGTTCGCGCTTCTCCTCTTTCACAAGTCGTTTATGGTCCCGCTTCGCGTCCTTATCCTCGAACCGCTTTCCCCTAGGAGCTTTTTTCGTAAACGGATCCGTGTCTTCAGCCTGAGAGTCAGACTCGGACCCATCACCCGATATAGAAACGCCTCCAGATTCGTCTGATCTTTCTTCTTCCGCTTCGTCATTCGCAGCAACCAGTGAGTGCCGGGTTGTAGTCGTGGTGCCGCCTTTGTTTGCCAGCAGTTCACGATATACTAGGTCCTGACCCTGTCCCTTACGAAGTTTCTCCACATCACGCTCCACGTCATATACCTGCTCAAGCGTCTGGGGAATAAATTGTTGGCGGAAAACAGCTGTGTCGACTTCAACTTCCGCACTGGTATCAGCATCAGCATGTCCCTCGTTTTCCATCTGTGCTCGAGTCACAAACAATTTTTCCAATACTTCTGACATATTTCTGGAGCCTGGGGAAGCTTTTGGTCCATCATTAGCCGTAATAAATTCGAATGCAGCCATCTCCGAAAGGGTGTGAACTCCCTTTCGTTGGAAGAAATCCGTGACGTTCTTGATGTCCATACGGAGGAACTCCAAGCTGCGGGGGTGGTCGTGTTCAACGCTCTGGCTGACGTCAATGATGTAGAGCTTATTTTCATGATAGAGGATATTGTACTCGCTTAGATCTGCGTGTACTAATCGGCACTCCTGATACATTGTGCGCATATGGCCGAGAAGCTCGATGTAGAGAGCTCTCCACTGTTCCTCGGGATCCGGTCCGGTAAGGTCCACATCCTTTAATCGCGGAGCCGCAAATCCCTTAGAGTTTCCGAGAAACCCCATGACTAAAACGTGAAGTCGGAGATAGAGGGGTTCAGGACATGGTATGCCTACGGCGTAAAGGCGCTTTAGATTTCGCATCTCCTTTTCCGCCCACACTTTGACCATTGCTCTGTTGTTGGACTTGTTGTAGCCCTGCCTGAATCTAAATTCCCCACTGACATACTTGTCACGGTCCTTGAAAACTAATATGCTAGTTTTATAGACCTTGATAGCGCGTTGGAGTGGCTCACCATCGTCATCTGGGTAGGACACGGCGTGGTAAACATTAGCCTCTTTACCAGTAGAAAGACACCCGTTGACCTCGGACACCACATTCCTGTTGATCATCTGCAGCAAGATCATACGGGTTCTAGGGTCCAACACCTGCTCTGATGTTGCGCGGTCACTTTTATCTGCCCCTCTATCGCCCTTTCCCCCCAGGCCTGACTGAAGGTCATCTAGCCGTAGTTTTGCGGCATGTCGCGAGAGAGAAGAAATCTGGTCGTCGACATTCGCCTGCGTATTAATTGTGGGTTTCTGGGGGTTGCTTTTGGGGTATTTTGATTTAGGAGCGTTTGGATCCGCAGCGACTTCTTTTAGCCGGCGTTGTCTATTGTAGGATTTTGTAAAGTCCGCTGGATTGGAGGACATGAATTCGTTTTCATCAAGGTCTTCATCTGCAAAAATATCATCATAGTATTCCTCATCCTCTTTGTCTTCCACACCCGGTTGTGGCGGGGTTTGTTCTTCTGTTGGATCCAAAGAAACTGGAAGGTCCTTCGCACCAGGCACCGTCACCATCGAATTTGCAGACATAGTGGGAAAAAAAAAAAAAAAAAAAAAAAAAAAAAGAATCAAAAGCCTGCAAATTACCCGCCCTTTAGTTTATTGGGCAACGTACGTTCTTTTTTCCTAAGTTCAAAATTTATGCCATTTCAGATTTGCGCCAGCAAAATAATAATTTTTATAGACGCTAAATCGTTAGCCTGGTTCCGCCCCTCCAGCTTGCCCTAATACCAAATCGGGAACGCGTCCAGGTCACCTTCACCCAACTCCAACGCGTTTCCCACGGCGGCGCAACGGGCAACTTGTCAGCTCTTGCCATCGCAGAGACCAGTTTCTTTGCCTATACGTGTCTCACGGTGGTTCCGCAACATTATACTACGCTCTTTGCCTTGGAGCGGGAGGAGACGTGAATCCCCAAGCTCAAGATGTATATCAAACAGATCATCATTCAAGGCTTCAAAAGGTGAGTAAGTGAGCGATCTGTCGATAGCGATTGAACTACGAGCTGAGAATCTCTGGCGAACTATCTAGCTACAAAGATCAGACGGTTATCGAACCGTTCTCCCCCAAGCACAATGTCATTGTAGGACGTAATGGATCCGGGAAGAGTAACTTCTTCGCCGCGATTCGATTCGTACTTAGCGACGCATATACTCATATGGGGAGGGAGGAACGGCAGGCGTTGCTACATGTACGAAAACCCAAGCCCATCCAATTAATTGTGGGCCTTTCATCAACTGACAGCATACAGGAGGGCTCTGGTTCTGCAGTAATGTCGGCCTACGTCGAAATCATATTCGACAACTCTGATGAACGATTCCCTACTGGCAAGAAAGAACTAATCCTACGCCGGACCATTGGTACAAAGAAGGATGAATATACTCTGGACCGCAAAAATGCAACCAAATCTGATGTGATGAACTTACTCGAATCGGCCGGATTCTCGCGATCGAACCCTTACTACATTGTTCCGCAGGGTCGCGTCACAACTCTGACAAACATGAAAGACTCAGAGCGTTTGGTTCTTTTAAAGGAAGTGGCAGGTACGCAGGTATATGAGGCGCGTCGCGCAGAATCATTGAAGATCATGAATGAAACGAACAATAAGAGGGCGAAAATCGACGAGTCACTCGACTATATAAACGAGCGGCTTGCAGAGCTAGAAGAAGAAAAAGACGAACTAAAAAACTACCAAGAGAAAGACAGAGAGCGTCGCTGCCTCGAATATACGATTTATTCGCGGGAGCAGGCTGAAATTGCCTCCGCTCTCGAGAACATTGAAGGCCAACGACAAACAGGAGTTGAGGATACAGATGCAAATCGCAACCGATTTATTCAGAGCGAAAATGACATCGCACAGATAGACGCGGAAATTTCAGAGTTGAAACAGGCAGTAGAACTTCTCAAAGTGGAAAAGACGCAAATAGAGGAGGATCGCCGCGACGTATCGCGAGTGCTGGCACAGGCTGAACTGCGGGCTAAATCCCTTTCCGAGGGACAATCAGCTGCACAGCGAGCTAAAGCCCGTCATGATGCGAATTTGAAGACGGTGCAAACAGCGATCAAGGAACGCGAAAAGGAGCTCAGCAAGCTCCTTCCAGAGTTTGAGGCGAAGCAGAAGCAAGAAGAAGAGGTGAAATCGAAGTTGGACGAAGCAGAAACGGCGAGACAGCGTCTGTACGCAAAACAAGGGCGCAATTCCAAATTCAGAAATAAATCGGAACGAGATAAATGGCTTCAACGGGAAATCCAAGACACCTATACGTCACTTTCAACAGTCAAGGCTGTAAGGATGCAAACGGAAGAAGAAATCAAGCAACTCGTAAATGATATTGCTCTCCTCGAGCCCGAGATCGAAAAATTGCGTAAGCAACTCGATGGTAGAGGCAATGCTTTACAGTCGATGGAGCAGGAGGTCCAGGGTGCAAAGGATGAAAGAGATCGACTAATGGACCAGAGAAAGTATGTTAACCAAGTTCATCATTTTTCTGTATTTCAAGAAAATATATTAATAAACGGGTTTAGGGAGCTGTGGAGAGAAGAAGCACGTCTCGATTCCATCATATCCAATGCCTCTCAGGAACTAGACCGTGCAGAGAGGAACGTATCTCATATGATGGATCATAATACAAGCCGGGGCCTTGCCGCTGTCCGCCGGATTAAAAGACAACTTAACCTTGAAGGTGCATACGGGACTGTTGCTGAGCTTCTTGACGTCAATGAAAGGTACCGCACTGCTGTCGAAGTAACCGCTGGCCAGAGTCTTTTTCATTATGTTGTCGACACAGATGAAACTGCAACGAAGGTATTGGAGGTGCTACAAAAAGAAAAGTTGGGACGAGTCACATTTATGCCACTGAATCGACTGAAACCCAAACCCGCAAATGTACCACGTGCCAGCGACACCATCCCGATTATCGAAAAGCTGGTGTACGATAAAACATTCGAAAAGGCATTCCAGCAAATTTTTGGCAAGACTATCATTTGTCCCAATCTTCAAGTCGCCGCACAATATGCTCGGAGTCATGGCGTCAATGCCATCACTCCGGAAGGCGATCGGTCGGACAAACGAGGGGCATTGACTGGTGGTTTCCACGACTCTCGCCAATCTCGCCTTGAAGGTCTGAAGGTTGTTACCAAATGGCGAGATGAGGTCGAATCCAAGCGGAACCGGGGTGTCGAGATCAGAAGGGAGCTCGAACAAATGGATCAATTGATTACTAGAGCTGTAGGGGAGCTGCAAAAGCTCGAACAGAGGAGACAACAGTTGCAGAGCAGCAACATCCCACTACGTCAAGAGATTAAGAGCAAGCGTGACATGCATCAGAACAAGATGGATACTCTGGAAGCAAAACAACGTGCGCTCCGAAACATGGAGGCTAATGTTAAAACATTGAGTGATCAAATAACTGCCCACGAAGAAGAACTTTCGACACATTTTGAGAAAGCCCTCACAAATGCGGAAGAGGCGAGACTTGAATCTCTCAATTCGACTGTCCAAGAACTAAGAAGTCAACATTCAGAGCTATCCAGTAGCCGCAGCGAACTTGAAACCAGCAAATCTGTCATTGAAGTTGAGTTACGTGAAAACTTAAACCCGAAACTAGATCAGTTGATTGGCCACGAACTTGAAACTGGCGGTGATAGCACACATGGGAATCTCAAGGAGAGCCAACGGGAAATTGATCGTCATAAAAAATCCCTAGACTCACTCGATCTCCGTCTCGAGAAACTGGAGGAATCCATGGAATCAGGATTGGCTGATCTGTCCAAGCTAGAACAACGCAAGGCTGATATCAAACGAGAACTGGAAGACCTTGCTAGGTCTATGGAAAAGCATCAACGACGAATGGAAAAAAGTATGCAGAAGAAAGCTGCGTTGACAAAGCAAGCAGCCGAATGTAGTGCAAATATTCGCGATCTTGGCGTCCTCCCTGACGATGCTTTTACAAAATTCAAAAACACAGACTCCAATACAGTGGTCAAACGCCTGCACAAAGTCAATGAAGCGCTGAAGAAGTATTCACATGTCAACAAACAAGCCTTTGAACAATATAACGGTTTCACGAAACAGCGAGAAACATTGACAAAGCGACGAGAAGAACTTGACTCTTCCCAAAAATCAATTGAAGAGCTGATTACAGTTCTGGATCATCGCAAGGACGCAGCCATCGAACTGACCTTCAAGCAGGTATCGCGTGAGTTTGCCCAGATTTTCGAGAAACTAGTCCCAGCAGGCCGAGGTCGTTTGATTATCCAACGCAAGACGGATCGTAGAACTCAGCAAGAAGATGAGCTGGATTCCGATGAAGAGGAAGCACGGAATAGTGTGGAGAACTATGTTGGCGTTGGCATCAGTGTGAGCTTCAACAGCAAGCATGACGACCAGCAGCGCATCCAACAACTCAGTGGAGGACAAAAGAGTGAGTGCTATAGATGAATCCCCCTTCCTTACCCCATCAAAAGCGCCTTTCGTTCGGTCAAACCTCAATATTTAACCCGAAACCCAAAAAAAAAAAAAAAAAAACAACAGGTCTTTGCGCTTTGGCCCTTGTTTTTGCCATCCAAGCTTGCGACCCAGCTCCCTTCTACCTCTTCGATGAGATCGACGCAAACCTTGATGCGCAGTACCGGACAGCTGTGGCACAGATGCTCAAGTCCATCGCTGAAGAGACCAACGGCCAATTTATCTGCACGACATTCCGACCGGAGATGCTTCTCGTTGCAGAAAAGTGCTATGGTGTCAGTTTCCGCCATAAAGCTAGTTCCATTGACGTAGTATCGAGGGACGAGGCGCTAAAGTTTGTGAAGAGCAAAAGTCATAAGAAAGGCATATGTTCCATCAGCAGAGTTGCACCTTATCATACGTGTATCTTCCATGCGTTTTTCCTTGATTGTAGATGGCTTGGAGTTCTGGCAGATTGGTTCTCACTTTTATGGCTACGGTGTAACGGTTGTTTATCCCTATGATTTTTTTCTGCTGTTAGTCTCCAATGTATTGCCTCGTTTCTACCAGTCCCCTTCTCGACCATTTTGTGGGACGGTTCAGCCTATTTCAGGTGATTGTCATTATGCTTTCTTACGTATTCCGAGATACATTATATCTTCTCGTCAATTGTTCTTTTATTTATTTGCTCCGTAGCAGTTGCCAGCCTTTTTCCTGATTTTACCCCTTGATTTGTTCTGTAATTTATTTCTCGATAAGAACTGAGATGTCCTCATATGTACGTACCTCAAGCTACTCTCTTTTCCTATCAATCCTACGGTAATAAGCGTGAAATATCCATATCAAACGCTGTAAGAAGCGAAGTCGATTCCCATTAAAAATATAAAATGGTAATCAATGCACTCTTCGAGGAGCGTGTAGTTTGGCGGGATAAGCGGGCGGATAGGCAGTGTGGATGTGGACGGCAAGTAGAAACCGCTCAATTGAGCCCATTAACGAATAACCGGAAAGAGGTAACTGGCAATCAATTCTGACAGGTCTAAATATTAAAGAAGCAACCCTGAAGCGTCAAACCGACCAGGACTTTCCCTGGCTCTAACATAATGCGAAACAGCTGGTGCACACACTCTAAGTTCTCGCATGTTCCCCAGTCCACTCAGTAATAATCTCATCAGGGGCATCCCGTACAACGACATGGACATGCTCCACCGCTCTCACGCTCTGCAGGGATGTCCAATTCTTGAACCACAAAACCCTATCTTTCGCATCACGAAAGAGCTTCTCAAGCCTAGCAACAAACGTTCGCATAACAAAATCATTAATGAGGGTACGCGATTCCTCAGTCATATCCCCGCTGTCTTCCCTAACAGGGATACTATTTTTGAGCCATATCACTAGATGCGTGATATCTGAAGTGACGCCGTAGGGCCAGTCATTGCGCAGGATCTTGTAATCACTGGGATCTGCAAAAGGAATTGGGTTTCGGCACTAAAAGGCCTGAGGAGCAGAACCATGAAGCTGCCATCGCAGTCGCTCCTTACAGATGTAATTTGTGATCGATCCGTACTGCGCCTTAATGTCTGTTGTCCATGCGATGTAGCGCCGTAGGTCACTGGGCTTGCGCCTCAATACTTCAAGGTTATTTGCGGCTAGGATGAGTTAGCGATGATGGCTTCCCTGGTTTTCCTTCAACGGAAAATGGCTTTGTGGTGGCGACGGACCTATGATGCTCTTGAGATCAGCCCAATCGTGATAGACGAACTCATCATCCGTCTGAGAGAGGACATTGCGGTCAACATCAGTGAGATTGAAGGGGGCGGATGTCGGGTTAAGCGACTGAGGAGGTATATCTCCCATGTTTCTCAGGTGTACTAATGGGTGTAGGATTTCGCCCAATTGATCTCGAATTTGATACGGACAAAGAAAACGAAGGCAATATTGCTAGATAGGGGGAGGGGTTCGTCCAATGTTGCCAGGCGTGGCATTTTGGCCATGGTGCGTGTCCTTGTATCCTTGGTTATCTGGTTAAGGTTATTAGGCACTAAGCCTTACCCAAATCACAGACTAAGCTTAACCTTAAATTTTCCCACGGCTACGTTCGCAAACCACATACGTTCAGGTCTTCTATTATCACTAGAGATAAATCGTACTTAACTTTACTATAGTTATTTAGTATTTTTCATTAAATTAATTGTAAAAAATCCGCAGGCTTGAAGTAGTTACTAGTACTCGTTGTAAATATTCCCAGATCACAAACTAGATCGCTGGGTGGCAGTAGACAAACGTTCCTCCCTCTATTCAATTATGAGCCTAATACTCAGCCCAAAGAATTGCATCTTGTATGCATTTTTCGTTGTCAAATCAGTATATGCACCTTTAAAGGCTATTTTAATTGTTAGTCTCTGCCAAAGCTGCTTTCTATACCATCGAAACTTATTGCAACTCGTCTGTCCCACTTTGTAAAAGTTCAAATGAATAGAAGATGCCAAACAGCCTCTAGGATAAACTCCAGGCTCATTTTGACTGGACGCTCCAGAGGCCCTAATCCGTCTGTTAAAAACCACCACACCTGCGCTCCTCCCAAACGTAAGACGGTGATGAAATTTCGGAGGATTTTAGTCCTTCAAACAGTTTTCTGGTATTCAATGGCAATGTTGTTAGTATTCTCCAGTACTGTGTAAACAGATTTGGACACAATAAGTTCAACTTGCATATGAGCGTAGAAGGTTAAGTTAAGAAGCGCTAAACCCTATGCGCCTAAGGAGCTCGGCGCACAACTTCAATGCGTAACGCCACATTTCTCACCATTTTTCTCCAGAACAAGGTTCAGTCAAACTCTCCAGAGCAAAAACAACTCCAAGCGCCGTTCTTCTCCTTAAACACCCCCGCCCCGCCCGTTTGTTCTGTTGTAAGATACTTCCTGTTGTCTCCGTCGGGGTCCCTGCGGGTGTTTAGCTATGAGGTGAGATCTCAGTCCCTCTTCAATTTCTTCAGTCGCTCTTGGAAAATTGACTCCTTTTTTCTGCTTGCACCATAGTTCCTGGACTTCAAGCGAAGCGATCAACGGCATGTATATCCCGTCCGCTCTCCTGATTTTCGGTACTGCCATTGTGAAGAAGGAATGGCTTCCCTACGCAGTAGCTCTCGCCGCGATTTTGTCTGGGGGGAAAGTGTTTAGCAACAGTGAGTTAGAATCCCCTTTTCAGTATCTGGCATGCAGACCCCAGCTTTTCCTGGGCATTGGAGACGTTGCAGCCTAACAATGATTTTTTCTTCCCTTGCTTTTTCTACAGGACAACGGAAGGTTCTCAATCCCACCGAATTCCAAAACTTTGAATTGAAAGAGAAAACCATCGTCTCTCACAATGTCGCCATTTACCGCTTCGCCCTCCCGCGCCCTACAGATATCCTTGGTTTACCCATTGGTCAACATATTTCTCTCGCTGCAACTATCGAGGGCCAGACAAAGGAAATCATGCGATCTTATACCCCTATCTCTTCGGACCAGGAAGCAGGCTATTTCGACCTTCTTGTCAAGGCATATCCTCAAGGAAACATCTCGAAACATCTTGCTGGCTTGCGCATTGGCCAAACTATGAAGGTTCGAGGTCCGAAAGGAGCTATGGTTTATACCCCCAACATGGTTAAAAAAATTGGTATGATCGCTGGCGGCACCGGAATTACGCCAATGCTCCAAATCATTAAAGCTATTATCCGAGGAAGGCCGCGGAACGGAGGCAACGACACCACCCAGGTTGATCTGATATTTGCCAACGTCAACCCGGATGACATCCTCCTAAAAGATGAACTGGACCAGTTGGCGAAGGAGGATGATGGATTCCGAGTTTTCTATGTATTAAACAACCCACCAGAAGGCTGGGAAGGTGGCGTTGGCTTCGTTACTCCAGATATGATCAGGGTCAGTCTCAAGCTGTTGGTGCTCTAGGATTTTGTCCCTCGCTTTCTTCAACATTTGCTTAACTAAATACTTTTCTTTTTTTTAGGCCAAACTCCCGGCTGCCGCGCCCGATACAAAGGTCTTGATCTGCGGACCACCTCCCATGGTTAGCGCCATGAAGAAAGCAACTGAGTCCCTGGGATTCAAGAAGGCTGGACTCGTTAGCAAACTAGAGGACCAGGTATTTTGCTTTTAGTCACCAGATGTACGGGATTGGATTCGGCCCGGCAGTGGAATGATGGAGTTCTTTGGCGACTGTTAGGAATTGTGTCGTACCCTCATAGCTTTTCTCTGTTCAATTTGAGCGCATGGCTTTGATCCTGTTTTTAGAAACTTGCAATAGAATGGGGGAGTCTTGATCTTAGATCTAGCGCTGATGATCGCTTCTGGGAAGCAGGATTTCAACACAAAAGTTACTAGTACTAGTACATATGGGAGAGTGGATAATTGACATACGAATAGCCAGTTATAATCCCCCCGTTATACCCGTTTCATTTAAGATTCTATGGAATTTTAATACGCTGCTTATCATAAATACATACCGCAAGGTAGAAGTCCAAATTCACAATGAATCCTTGTCTTGATATTAAATATTCTGCCCGTATCAGTCATTCACCGCCTTCCCCACTGCGAGTAACTTTTTGAGCCCGCAAGTCTAAAGAAAAGTTGCGAGACAAAACCCAAAGACGGTTCAAGAATAAACCCCAAGAACTAGCGTATATGCGCCAGCCAATTTTTTACGGCGCACTCTTCATTCCGAAATCTATATTTCAACCGTACTATGCCCCGGTACTTAACAAGGTAGCCCGGTTTTCTACCCTCCGATTGAACTGCTCACCCTTCCCTAAACACCGTGCCCTCTCTTCCAGCACACCCCGCGATACTTCCTTTTCACCACAGAACCAGCATCAACGCTTCCGTACAACCATGACGGCAGATTCGGCGCCCACCGTGGCCCAGCTTTCAATTCACTCCACCACGAGTGAGGTGTCCAAGTATCCAAATTGCTACCCCGCTGTCAACCCCGTCGACACATACCGCGTGCATGTTGCGGAGCTCGTAGGGGCGGCGCTTGGGATTGATTCTCTGTCTGTGTACCCCAAAATACAATGGACAAACTCTCTAGATAAAGGAGATTTAGTTCTAGCGGTATGGCTTGGGCACACATAATAGCAATCAAAAAAAATATATCTTGACCTGGCTCTCATAGCTAATTTTTATTTTTCTATTTTCTGCTTGCTTCCCCTCCTACTCTAGGTCCCCGCTCTACAAATTAAAGGCAAGAAGCCAGCAGAAGTTACGGCACAGATTGTGGAAAACCTTCCTCCATCAGACCTCATTGGCACACCTGTTGTCTCAGGCACACATATACAGTTCTACTTCAAGCCAGAACCCCTCACAAAAACCGTTATCAGCTCCATTCTGAAGAACAGAGCAACATATGGCACAAACGCGAACGTCGGCCTTCGGGATCCTGCTGACCCGTCAAAGGGCAAGAAGAAAATTATTGTCGAGTTTTCATCTCCCAATATCGCGAAGCCGTTCCATGCTGGCCATCTCCGAAGTACGATTATCGGAGGCTTCTTGGCCAACCTCTACACTGTAATGGGATGGGATGTGATCAAAATGAATTATCTTGGTGATTGGGGAAAGCAATACGGTCTCCTGGCAAACGGTTATGAAAAGTATGGAAATGAGGAGGAGCTGATTAAGGATCCTATTAATCACTTGTTTGATGTCTATGTTAAAATCAACAAGGACGTGGCCGAGCAGGAGGTTCCCATTAAGGAACTCAAAGAGCAGATTAAGCAAAAGAAAGAAAATAATGAGGATACCACTGAGTTGGAGAAGGAGCTGCAAGCCAAGGTTGATGTCAGCTATGATGAAAAGGCGCGTCGGTATTTCAAGAGCATGGAAGACGGTGATGAAGGAGCCCTCGTGCTCTGGAGACGATTCCGCGACTTGAGTATTGAGAAGTACAAGGAAACCTATGCCCGCCTCAATATCGACTTCGATCGCTACTCCGGTGAATCGCAAGTTAAGCCTGAAAGCCTTGCCAAGGCATATGAGGCCATGGCAAAAACGGGAGTCTCAGAGGAGTCTGAGGGCGCTGTGATTGTCGATTTTGCTAAGCATGGGGCGAAGAAATTGGGCAAAGCGATTGTGGTTCGAAAGGATGGCACACCCCTTTACCTGACTCGAGATATTGCAGCCATTGTCGAGCGAGATGAAGAATTCCACTTCGACAAAATGCTCTACGTCGTTGCCGCCCAGCAGGATCTCCATCTCGCGCAGCTATTCAAGGTCACCGAGCTTGTGGGTCGGAAAGATCTAGCGAACCGATGCCAACATGTCAATTTCGGTATGGTTCGGGGAATGAGCACTCGTAAGGGTACTGTTAAATTCCTCAACGATATCCTCAAGGACGTTGGCGAGAAGATGCACGAGGTGATGAAGAAAAACACTGCCAAGTACGAACAGGTTGCGAATCCTGAACAGACAGCTGATATCTTGGGAATCACGTCGGTGATGGTCCAGGATATGAGCGGTAAGCGGTATGTCGATAAACATCCCCCTCATCCCTCAATATTGCTTTTCAAAAAAGGAAAAATCGCTTAAATTCCCCTCTCGTACCTACTTCCTAACATACCAGTAATCCACAGAATCAACGGCTACGAATTCAACCTAGATGACATGACATCCTTCGAAGGCGACACTGGCCCCTATCTCCAATACGCCCACGCTCGCCTCTGCTCCATGACCCGCAAAGCCGAAATTGACCCTTCCGAGCTGAGCTCCGCGAACCTCAGCCTCCTCACCGAGCCCCATGCGATCGACCTGATCCGGCTACTCGCGTCCTGGCCGGACGTCGTGTTCAACACGACCAAGACGCTCGAACCCACGACTATCTTAACGTACCTTTTCAGAATGACGCACGTGCTTAGCTCGGGCTATGATGTGTTGAAGGTTGTTGGGAGCGAGCCTGAGCTGAAAAAGGCGCGTATGGCGATGTATGACTGTGCGAGACAGGTTTTGCATAACGGGATGCGGTTGTTAGGGTTGAATCCAGTGGAGCGGTAAGATTTTTGCATCACACTCCTTTTTCCCGCTTCCCCTTCTGTTACGCCATAGTTATGTTCTTCCCAGAATGATAAAATGTATATATATATTTGCCTTTGCTAATTGACATCCTTCCAGAATGTGATTTCCCTATTTCTTCCGCCCATTCCTGGCACATTTCCGGGTAACGATCTCGCTTTCAAAGGCGGAGGCAAAGAAGTGCAACCAAACCAAAAAACACAAGAGCGTCTTTCCTCCCTCCCGAGGTTACCAGTATAGCTAAATTATCGGCTCGCGAGTCTTATTATCTTATTATCTTGTTCTGGCATTTTCTCTGTCCAATCTTGCATCCTTCTCACCCATGCCGTCCATAGTACTCATCGCAGCTACTAGTTAGTAACTATACTAGAAGAATTATCCAGCTAGACGAAGAAAAAGATATCACCCATCTCAAACGTTATCCCAAGTTCCGCTAACTGCTGTAAACTTTCGTTAAAGCTGCTGAATCATCGAGCCGTAGAATTCCCCTCGGCGGTAATTAAGATTCGAGAGACACCCAGCCAAACCTTTCACTATAACCACACTGTCCAGTTGGCTTGCAGAATGCATTTAACCGGCGTTGAAACGGCGCCTATCTGTCACAGATACATACATAAGCTAGAATAACTGCTACAAACTAACTACATATCAAATAGGTCTCCAAGAATACGCTCAGGACATGTCTGGGGGACTCCATTTCTAAAGTATTGCCCCTGGGTCTGGTTAATACTAGTAGGCAGGCTCTGGTATTGAACTTATCCAATCCAATCCAGTCAATCCTCCCACCTAACCTACCATCCTTGCCCTTGGCTCTACGCGTTGGATGGTATCCTGATGGGCGTGGTGCGATAGATCGCAGAATGCACGCAACGGCGGACCCATCTACATTGGATATCAATAAGCGCGGCCTTTTTCTGTAACGGCTGTCGCATATGATCTCATCCCCCCGCACTCCCTCAACTACACGAGAATTGGAAACACAATTTTTTTCTGGGAGGCCCTGGCGAAGCGTGGCGCTGGAGAGCGCATTCTTTGCTAGACAGCCAGCCAGCCCGCCAAGAACAGTGGTCATGAAAAAAATGCGGAATGTGGGCGAATGTTGGGTTGCCGTCTCCTTGGGGCCTCTGGTGGTGTCTTTTTTTGCAACGATTTTCGCAATTTTTCAACTTTTTGTCAAACTGCCCTACCCCTCCCCCTCCCACCATTACGGCCCAATGGCGTGCCCGATCGCCCATCCCTGCCGGGTGCTGGGGAGTGTCAGCAGGGATGATGACGAGCAATTCCTCCTCTGATTTTGCGCTGCGGGAGCTGGATCTGGCTTTTTGGCGGCATTGGGGGAATCCCATGATTCATCTCGGATTCCAGTGTGTCAGTCAGTCAGTGGGGTGGGATGGCGGGAGGGGGTACGGAGTATACTGATCGAGGTTAGTAGTGAAGAATTGAGTGGGCATATACGCTACATTTTCAAATATGCTTTTAGGATGCTTTTAGAAAGTCAACGAGCCGACTATTTTTATCTTATTTTTATTCTATTTTCCTATATTTTTGTCGAGATCTAGTTAACTATCCCACCAACAAGACCAGCGAAAGCCGTTCTTCTCCCTGCCGGATGCTAGTATCCTGCATATCCAACTGCCCGTGATCCGTGATCTGCGATCCACGATCCATTCCACAATACAAGTAAGTACTAGTACTTTTCATGTTGTCTTCCATGCTCGCATACAGTGGCTGGTGAGATGTTGATGTGCAGGCACGGCTGCTACGGAGGATATGATCTCTGAAGGGCGGCCGATAAATCACGATCCCTCCATACTTCCAGGTCCCTCCCCACGGCCCTCCACGATTCTCTTCCGCACCCCCAACGAGACAATGAATGCAATCCCATCTCGAAACCCATCCGGGCTTCAAAAGCGGAAATTTGATTGCTGCCAGAGGGGTGTTTTTTGGAGTATGCATCAAAAAAAAAAAAAAAAAAGAAAGAAAGAAAGAGAGAAAGAAGAAGGGAACCAAAAAAAGGTCAAGTTGCCCTGCCCTTGATGCGACTGTGGTCAACCCCTCCCCCTCTACTGAGGAGAGCCTACATCCCTTACGTCGCCGCCGCCCCTCCATTGAATTTTTTTTTTCTTTTCTTTTTTCGTCATTTGCTGTTTTTCCCGTTTCCTTTTCTCCCTTTTTTACCTCCCCCCCTTCCTCCTCCGTGCGCGCGATGCCCAATGATGACGCGATTCTACCTTCAGCTTGCCGAGTCACGCACATGTGCCTGCGTATACTGGCACCATAACAATCCGTTTCCGGCTGCGTAGGAGAGGAGGCGCAGCTGGTGTATGTGTGGGCAGTGTGATTAAACAGAGGTGCCAGAGACACACAAGTAGGGAGGGTTTTTTTTTTTTTTTTTTTTTTTTTTTTTTTTTGGAAAAAGGCAGCGATTCTTTACTCTGGCAACTGGATAGTTGGAAATTGCAATGGGCAGACTACGCAGATTGGGCGAATTTTGAAAAAATCCTAGCCTGCTTTTGAGATTATTCCTTTTATACCAGTATTTTGCTTAAATCTTAGATGAACAATAAACAAATGCAGAGAGCCATGGATCAGAAAGTCTACGGTAACTCTAAGAAATCGAGTAAGTAAACAACAAACCTTGTAACTTTATAATAGGGGGGATATCATGGTTGTGGTTGTTTGTGAGTAACTTACAGAGTATGCTTAGATGATGAATCATGATGATGATGGTGATGATAACAACAACAATAATAATAGAAATCCTGGGACATGAGGAGATGTTTCAGCAGCCGTGATGATGCGGGTATTTATTCGCTGGTGCTAGCTGCTGGTTGCTGCTGATGCAGGAATGCCAGGGATGGTTTTCAGGCATGTTTTGAAGTAAACCATGTCAATATACTCCGTATGGAGATGAATAATCTGAGTGAGAAGGGGGAAAAAGGAGAGGGAAAAAGAAGGATAAAGAAAATCCAAAGAGGGGCAGATCGGAGGATGACTTAAAAAAAAAAAAGGAAAAAAGAGGGAGCAGTTGAGGGATTGATGCCTGACGAGAAATTTCAATCTGTGATTTGCGATCGTGTTGTGCGCAGGCGGAGGAATAAATAGTCATAGATGAGGAACAACTAAGATACCTTCGAGGCCACTCCACGCTCTATGGGCTTGCAAGTCACTCAGATCCATCCCTCTGATACGAGCCTCTGTTGTGTGTTCATTTCTTTCTTATTATCCTGCCTGCTGTCCCCTTTTCTCTCCCTCCCTCTCCATCTCCCGTCGCTGTCTCCGTGCGAAAATATATTCTGGTCTCCGCCTCGAATCCCTCTCTCCCTCCCATCTCCCTCCCATCTACTACTGCTATATCTCCCTATCTCCCACTGCCTTCTTCGAATCTGCGTCGACCACAACAGCCGTCCTCGTCTTCGCCCTCGTCCTCGTCAGTTCTCCCTCGCCAACCACGACTCCCGTGCGACGCTCAGCTCTGCGCAACGCTCGCCCCCGAGCCGTTTCGCCTGCTCCAGCTGCATCTCCCGCATCGCTTTGCTCTCCCATCTCACGATTTCACCGTCACTCTCCCTCACCCTCCCAGCACTATCTAATCACCAAATCCGCCTTGTTCGTAGCCCAGTCCCTCCCGCTATCGACATTCCAACTGCCACCACCACACATAAGGAGAAAAACTAAGACGGGGATAGCGTCTTCTTCTTATCGCTCCCCACATCTAAACACACCCCCAAAACACTCTGAAATCGATCGATTTTCGATTTCATTTTTTTGCTGTCTCGCGTGGGTTATTTTGCATCCACAAACACATACACACACACACACACACACACACACACACACACAACACACTTTCTGGACGCTTTTTCCTTCAACTCTTCGCACTAAAACCTGCATTCCGACCAACCATTCCCTGGTCCTGAACCCCAGACTGTCCAACCGGATCTGGTGATCTCGGTTACCCCACTGCAAAAGACTCTCGCCTCCAACACAGGCTCAACACAGGCTCAACACACGCACCCGCTCCGCCAATTTCTCCCTCGTCGCCGCGAAATCTGGCTTTGGCTCTGATATTGTCGGATAGTTCTGTACATTAGCATCGCGCCCTCGTCATCCTGCTGGTCGCTACGTTGCTTTAATCTTCTCATCGGGTGCTTTTTTTTTTTTTTTTTTTGGTGTGGTCTGCTAAATATTCCCACTCCCGGTGCTGTGTGCATGTTCTATGTTCTTGCCTGCCCTTCTAGATAAAGAACAACAGAACAACGTGCAAGCCCTTAACCATCGAAACATCAAGAGGTTCGTTTGTTAAGGAAGAATAAAAGATAATTATACAAAGGGAAGAAGAAAGTTGACATTACCAAGCCCACGATCTTTTGTCGCCTTCTTCCGTCCCGCTGGCTACTTAGTTGTCAGAACTTGGGTCTGCAGTCCTCACACCTCTCCGACTATTCCTTGCAGACTTCGATGGAGCACTTGACCGCCTCAGTGGATTCCCTCTCAGAGCTGAAATTCAGAGCCACTGTGTATAGGTGAACAGATTTCGCCTAGTCCTGCGTCAAGTTTTGCCCTACTTTCCTTTCATTAATTTATTGCTTCCTTCCTTTCCTTTGCTTTCTTTTCTTTTTACTCTCCTTTTTTTTTTTTTTTTCGATACTCTCCTTTCGTCGTTAGCGATAATACAGAACGGCGTTTATTTTTTGAATAACAAAGGGGAGGAAAAAAAAAAGGGAAAAAGGGGAGGAAGAGAAAAAGAAAGAAAACAAACAACAAGTGGATGCGAGAAGATAAGAGAAAAGAGCAGTCGACGGAACCATATATACTAGTATATATATTCACCCTTTTGGGGTTTCTCAAGGGAAAACAACTTAGGTAATTTTCGCGCTAGCGTCGAGGTGTTTGTTGGCAAATCGAAGCGTCAGAACATCAGGGATATAAAGAGAGAACAGCGTTGCCACGCAGCTGGCCTGGTTGAGAACGATTCGGCCGTTCGTCTATAGTCCCAGTCTGGGTCGGGATTCATCGAACCAACGGCGCCCTCCCGAGCGAGCCAAACCTGCAAGCCCCGCCAAACTTTCGACAGTGGAGTCATGGCCGCCAGGACTTCTCAACAATCGTACGCTGCCTTCTTCGAAGACTTTGATGAGGATGCCAACGTTACCATACCAGAGACTCGCACCGTTGCCAACGTTGCCGCCAAAAGGTCGAAGGCTGATCCTCAACAGTCAGGCACTAGTACGGACGGTGCGAGCGACTCTGGATACTCCAGTCGAACGGCAGCCACTGTTGGCAGTGCTGATTCACTACCCACTGGAAAGAGAAGCCCTCCTTTCGTCCAGTTGGACGCTGTCATCGCCAATCGGGATATCGAACGCGTGAGAGGCCGTCCCGACGATAGAGAAAGGGAGAAATCAAAATCTAAGGGGAAGGACAGGCAGTCAAAAGAAACAAACTCCTCTACTTCCAACGGAACTACTAGTACAATTCACGTTCCCAATATGCGGAGAAGTTCCAGCAGACCTGCTCCCAAGCGGTCCTCGTCTAAGGCAAGAAAGTGGGAATCTACCCATGGACGCCATGCTCCCGACACCTGCCCAGATTGTGACCAGTATGGATACCACAACGTCTCTATGGGAGCCCATCCACTTCCCGACCCTCACCCCGTGGATTACGGTTCCTACATGCATCCCCAATCTCACGGTTATGACATCCCCCCATCTCCGCATCCTCAATCATACCATTACCCACCCGTTGCTACTCAGGAAATTGTATCATCCCGTCGCGATCGTTCGAATTCCTATCACCAGAGTCGGCCCATGAGCTACCACGCAGGGGCCATGCCAGACATGAATATGTACATGCATATGACTCCTTCAACACCTGCTTACGAACAACAACATGGGCCCCCGATCTCTGCCTCTGCATACGCCCACTACATGGCTCCTTATAATATGCCCAATGGCCCTGTTGCCCCTCCCCACCCTTCTCATATGTCATATGAATCCGCCCCGCCACCTCCTTTCGAACGGCCTCGAGCAGCATCCACCTCGCGATCGCCCGAAAAACCGACTGGGAGAAGAGGTTCAATGTACGGGACCCCAGTGGTGGAATACCCGTCCTCACCGGGCTCTGCATCGCAGCGATGGATTGCAGCGACAGCCTTCCTCACGGGAAGTTCGTGTTTTCCGTGAGTCAGTGTCTCAGCCTTCAACTTACGACCCCGATGAGGATTTTTACCGCATGCCTCCCCCCCCACTCCCCAAAGGCAAACCCCCGTCTCAGGTCATCATTCCCCCTCGTCGACCATCTGCCCGCAAAGCGTCCACTTCAACATCCACTCCGACCATGTCACGACGCCCAGAAGGCATCGATATGGATGACCTTCGTGCAGCCCTTCCTCCAACCCGAGTCGGCCGGAAAATGTCCAGAGAAGCCGTCCTGTCCGAGCGACGACCCAGCGCGCCTGGGAAAGCAGGCATCAGAACCTCCTCCTACCACGATCCTGGGCGAGCGGCCCGCATCTCGATTGAGAACAGCCCGTCGCCGCCGCTCATCAGTCTATGGCGTCGAACAGACCAAGGACCTCGACCAAAAACAGCGCGAGGCAGAGGAGTACCAGTCCGCTCGCACATCACGCGCCACCCCGCTCACACTGGACAGTCTTGTGAAGTGTCGTCGCAGCCACCGCGCTGACAGCGATAGCGGCAGCCTGCGCACGCGCACAGACAGCAGCCGCGGCAGCGACGCCAAAACCAAGAGCGCCATCAGCCGCCCCGAAGACGACGAGATCACGGTGATGATTGGCGGATTGCGCATCGGCGTGTCCAAGGACCATATCGATCGCCAGGTTATCAATCTGAGGTCCGGCGAGGAAGGGTCTCTGGAGCTTAATATCGAAGGAAGGAGGCCGAAGCGGTACTTCCTCTCGCGCTCGGAGTCGCTCAGTGGTACCGGTGGCGGTGCTGTGCGGAGGGAGATCGAGGAGAGTCGCCGCCTGCGCCACGATTCGTCCTCTGATCGCGCGAGTAGGCGCTCCAGTCGCTCTGGGTATAGTGGAAGAGGACTTCTGGAGTCGTGAAACCGCGGCAATATATATATATAGAGATATATATATATATATATATCTCTGCGCACGAATGTAGTTTTGCTACTCTACTGTTTTAACTGTTTTTTTGCCCATGTTAAAAAAAAAATTTCTTTCTTTCCTCAAGGAAGAGAAAAGAATGAATTGAAAGAATCGATGAATGGGGAAACGGGGAACAAAAATGGCCTGTTGGCAAAACATCAAAATGGGAGGCTTAGGTCGGTTTTCTTTTTTCTCTTCTGGAAAACCTAAAAGTTTTTTTTTTTACTGAAGGGAAAGAAAAAGTTTTCTTTTCTTTATTTTGCGATATCCACCCTTCCTCCCCTGTTTTTTGTTTATGATTTGAACGCGAGCAATGATACCGCAAAGAATGCATGTAACTGGAACCCTTCTTATTGATTTTATTTTCTCGTTTTACTCGACTCGATTATGACATGCCTCCTGTGATTCTGTTTTTGTCCTTTTCTTATTTTTCTTCTTCTCATTTCAAGCGACACGTTTGCCTTGCTCTCCTCTTCCCCTTATTCTAACCATCCCTTCTTTATTCTTTTTATTCACTTTTTTTTGTTTTTTTTTTTTTGTTTTATTTTTTTTTTGACTTCTGCTTTTTTTCAACTCACTTGTCATGATATATTGTCAGCTCTCGCTCATGCTCGTCTTTTATTTACATTTTTTTCCGGATTTTTTTATATCGCCAGCTGGGCTTTTTATTTTTTTATATATTTTTTATTTTTTTTTTTTTGCATAGGTACATTATGATTGGATTTTGGATGTTCACTTTTCCCACCCCCGTTTCACCCAACCCCTTGTCTAACTTCCCTCTTCCTCCCCTTCTATCAACCGTCTAAAATATATCATGCCTCCACTATTATCCTGTTTTTTTCTTTGTCACATTCCGCCGTTCGTTTCCCCATTCTCCCCATATTCCCCCATTAGTTTATTACCTGATTCCTTATGTTGTAACTCTCTTTTGTCTAAGCGCTGGCGGATGTTTGAGTCATGATGGTTAATGATCTGTACGATGTTCTACGATTCTTTTTTTTCTTTTCCTTTCTCTTCTTTCTCCCTTATTGCAATCTATGGCGATGCTTTTTCCCGTTTCTTTCCTTTCTGGCCTTTATTTCTGTTCCATCCTTATTTAACTAGCTCTTTTTATACCATCGTGCGTTCCTCCTTACCCGCTAACCTTGTCACTCATCCCCGCGTATTTTGTTACTTTACTCCATTATCCTCCGGCCTCTCATGCCGTAAAAATAACCTTTATCTTTATTCTTCATATTTCATTTCTTTTTCTTTCTCCAATTGCCTCACAAACGAACCACAGTAAACAACAACAACAACAACAACGTTAAGAAGCAAAAAAAAAAAAAAAAAAAAAAAAAAAAAAAAGAGAGAGAGAGAGAGAGAGAGAGAGAGAGAAAAAAGAAGTAAAAAATCGCCGTCATGGTTATTTATCTCCAATCGATGAGCCATTATCACCACGACCTAATTATTTTAATATGGTCTAATACCCACCCCACCCCATCGTGCGTTGTGTTTGTGTGCCATGCGGCATATATATATATATATATATATATATATTCTCTCTCTATCTTTCTCTCCTCTTTCTTTTCTTTCCTTTCCTTTTATCTTTTGTTTATTTTTGCTTCCCTTGCCTAACTTTACCCAGCTAAGTTAGTAGTTTCCCCCTTACTGTTTGGTGCTGCTTCTGTTTTTTCTCTTTCCTCGTACATATTTTCCTTCGCGCTCTTTGTACAGTACAATCTAGGTAAGTTAATGTTTTTACTCGTAATTAATCTTTTTCTTTCCCATTTTCCTCCCACCGCTTCTTTTTCTTGCTTGACAAAAATTTTTTTTTCTTCTTTCCATCCGACGTAAATTAATTATAGTTAGCACAGTTGGATATGCAATTAGGTTGATAACGTTAATCCCGCGAAGGCGATAGACTTCCCGCACTTTCCCCACAAAAACAAGCCGTGATCCAAGGATCCACCGCGCTAACTAAATATGGATAAGTCCGCATTCATCTCGTGCAAAATCTAGTTTCGCTGACATAAGCCTCGTTGTCCTGCGCAACGGAGGGATGTAAACAAAAAAAATGCAGGCGGCTGGGGATGCGATGAGGTCACTCCCAGCCTTCGATCCGTGGCGGGACTTGAGCGAAAGACTGTGCTTCCTCCTCGTTTTTGCTTCCATTCTGACCTTCGGTGGAGGGAAGGGATTTTTATTTCTTTGATATATCCTGTTGGTCATTTTCGTTGCTGTATTTATTGCTTCACATCCCGGCTAGCGGAACGTACTCCGATCTGCCCACCGATGCTCCAGAGTGACCTCCTTGTCGACAGAGAAACCCCCTTTTTTATGGCAGAAACTATATGAGGCGAAAGAAGGATAATATTCACTGAGATCGACGCGCTGCCTGACTGATTCCCTCCCAGCCTGAGCTGGTTTGGGTTCAGCTCGGGACTGTTGGCTGAGACCGTTTGGAGAAGACGAAAAGTTGCCTGCTTGACAAAAACGCGACCTGTGTGCGTGCAGCAGCACCTGTATTTTCGGGAAATTTGGCTCGTCGGCATGCGTGGTCATCAATCACACACTCAACACACACACAAATTCTCTCTAGCTTGAAATCAGTAACCGAACCAAGCCACGGGTAGCCATGGCTCCCTTTTCCCCGAACGCCAGAGAAGTATCGGGCGACTATCTCACGACCCTCGTTAAACGCACAACATCGCATAACTTCCCCATCTCCCAACTCCGCCAGCGCGAGCTCTCCCATCGGATTACAGAGAGAGCCCATCCCCTCGCCCCGCGCGCTGAGCATGAATCAAACCCAGTCCAGCCCAGTCGAGGCATCGTTAACCCCTCCAGCATAAACATGGGAGGCCTGATGGCCCTTTTCGCTATCATAGGCGCCGCGTTCGTGCTGGCTGGCATTTGGTTCTTTTTCTGGGCGAAGAATGGCGGCTTTGTCTGGCGCAAAGGTGACTGGGAAGAATACAAGTCCACAGTACTACGCCGGAAGGACTCTGATGGCAGGACTCTCAGCAACGCCACCAAGAGCACAGCTCTAGGCGGTGGGAGTGTTGTGGGTAAGGGCTATGGCGATTACCATAGTAGCACCAATGCTGCGACCACAGTTGATGGCTCTGTCGTATCGGGCGAGAAGCCGCGGCGCAAAGGCATCAGGGAGACCGCCAAAGAGAAATTGTTGCGGAGACGGAGGGATGAGGAGTGGGAGGGCGGTGCAGATGAAGATATGCGCGCATACCGCCATGAGAAACCTGCGAAAGTAGGTGGGCTGAATCGCGAACCGGACGGCGAATACCATTCCTCGGACTACACAACCTCCAACGGCCGCGATGACAGCTAGTGGGGCCAGAGCGAGGCGCAGACACATAGTGACATCGGCTCACTGCCCGGCCACGAGTCGGACCGACATCACTCGCAGCGCCAACGAAACGCTTCCGGCTTTTCCTTCACCACCGGCGAGGACGATGTCATGACGGTCGCCACGGAGGAACAGCGATTGCATAACCATGCGCCCCTTTCCTCCGGACATCATGACAGCAGCCACCACCACCGCCACCAGCACCGTAGCAGCCACGGTTCCGACGCGCCATCTACTTCAACCCGCCCACGCGGGCCGCGCCCAAACGCTCCTGCTCCTGCTCCTGCCCCTGCTTCTAGTCGGTTGCGCCAGTCGAATCCGCGCAAGCGGGAGCGCACCGCGATGCCGGGCAGTTATGCGGCGCCGCAGGATATAGCTTCCTCGACACATGGTTCGGACTACACGTATGAGCAGGTGAGCCTTGCGGAGCCGGATACCGGCACGGGCACAAGGAGTTACCATCATCCTATCCCGGGTTTGTCGAAGGGGTATCGGCGTACTGCTGATGGAGGGCGAGGCGGAGGGGGAGGAGGGAGGGGAAGGAGAGATAGTTTGAGTGACAGTGAAGGGGAAGATTATGATAGTCGGATATCCTAGGGGGTAATGCGTTTCCAAATCTTTTTTCTCTTCTTCGTTTCTTTCATTTTTTTTTTTTGTGTGTGTGTGTGTGTGTGTGTGTGTGTGTTTTACTTGAGTTGGTTTATCCATTTTACTTGATTTTCGTTTGGTTCATGGCAGGATGGGGCTTTTTTTTTGCTCTTGTCATCCCTTACTCTCTCTTTTTCCTGCTTGTTTTCTCTCCTTTATGTAGTTATGTATGTACATATGAAGGAATTGACTTATGTATGATGATGGAAATGGAAATGGATAATACGATAGCAAATTGTTGTGGATATGGGGACAATATATGCCCTCAGCGCACGTTGGTCTGGAATACCTCACGACGCAGGTGTTTAGTTTAGCACGCTATCTATCTATCTCCCTTGGATTTCGGCTTCATATAGAGGCTTCGATGCTAAAAACAATGGAATATGATATTTCAAGACAAGCCTGCTTGCTGTCTTCTTCTGTTATAAAAGTATATTCAAGCAGTTGTTTTTAGATGGTTGTAAACAGTAGTAAAGATGCACTCAGACGTATCCAGCATGATATCAGCACTAAGCCTCTCTAATCTAATCTAATTTAACAAAGGCCCACGTATCTTTTCCTTGGGAGAAGAGTTGAGGAAGTAACCACTGGCCTACTCGACACATCCTGTAACAGCTTTCCATGAGGGGTTCTTTAGGCCGTGGATTCCATTGGCGTTGGATAGTGCTTTTATTAAAACAATAGAGATCGTAAGGGCATAAGCAATTTCTTGTAGGGAAATCCACGGGCACGCCATCGTAGCATGCCTGCCAATATAGCATTGGCTGAAGATCCACTGTGACGGCTTGGCCTGCTCAAGGAAGTTTGATGTCGTCAGGAGATCATGCCGCTTTGATGCGATAATACGACGACGATTTGACATCCTCTGGTAGACTTCAGGGTGGCTGGATTTGCTGGGATGGGGGAGGGGTGCACAACTTAAAAGTGATAGAGTTGGTAAAATAGTATACAGGCTGATATCGTAGACAGGATTTCACCCGATATAGCTGAAAGTTTTGCATACCCCAGGAGCCTAGAGCTCCATGGTAGCAAGCTTGCTGTTTTGCTACCACGGCTGATCGGTCTGGCGTCTTGATTTTATATCTTGAAAGTAATTGTGCAGTATTGCGCGACTCGCCACTGCTGAAGTATGGTGGTATCCTGAAGCTCATCACAGATATCTCTATTTTAGTTCTTCAAACCGAGAGCCATGGAAGTTGTCAGGCTCAGCATTGGGAATCGTGCCATCGGTTAAGGGTAAGAAATTTCAACAAGGATTAGCCTCCGCCAACAACCTTAGGATCGCTTCAGCCCAGAGAAGTCTCGATAACTTGATTGTCTTCTTGTTACTGAGTGCATATGGATTTGCTGGTTCAAATTGTCGAAGGTCTTCGCTGCCGGATTTCAGGGGTGATAGGGAACGTCGACTTTGGTCAAGCACACGGTGGATTTGACGGCAATCGTCTAGATACTCATATCCATAGGATAAACAAAGTAGTCAATGAGAGGCTATGCTCAAAGCCAACGCTGTAGGTATCCCAACAGGCAAGTGTTGATCAAAGTCCACACCAGCATCTCACCGGCGTCTTCACATCCTAGCCGCCTCAAGGACCGCCGCCGCCCACTGAAAGAAATCAGGACGAACTTTGAACTGCTCAGCTATTCTTACCTCATTTAAGTACACACAGCAACTATTCCGTCCACCCCTTGACTCTTGAGTCTTGAGGACTAATACTAGTAACTTTGAGTGTGCAGCTTGAAGAGAAGCTTTGAGCATCGCTGAAAGTTTTTCCGGCCGAAACGCCTCACCGTTTAAAGTTTTACCCGAATCTTCAATACGCAACATCATCTCGTCTTAATACGTTATTGATTCCAATCTTCAATATTCAAGTTGTTATTATGGATTATAATGAGCTTTTAGGCATCACACACAGTGATGATGATGGAGCCAGCGACCATGATGACGATTTCAAACACCGGGCAACTGAGGGTAAGGGCTACACTATAAAGCGGTCCAGGACAGCAGAGTCACACGGATCGGACAACCGCAACTCCGATAACGAACACGGGGAAAAGCAGTCACGGACAGATCTCCATGTCAAGAGGCGGAAGCTCAACAGGGAGATGGCCGAAGCAGCCTCAAGCGAGGAAGACAATCGCAATCAAACCAAAGCCATTGAACAGGACATAGATTTAGCCCCTTCAACGACGACCAAATCGCTAGAAGAGAAGACAAAGCCACGCAAAGCGCCCAAGAGTAAGAAAAGAGGCGTGATCTACTTCTCTTCACTTCCGCCGTATCTCAAACCCAGGGCTTTGAAGAATCTCCTACAAGCTCGCGGCTTCGAACCGATCACAAGAATCTTCCTTACGCCATTAATGCCGAGCGATTCACGCCAGAAGGGGAACAAACGCAAGACATATTCAGACGGCTGGGTAGAGTTTGCATCGAAGAAAACAGCTAAGATCTGTGCGGAAACGCTCAATGCGAGAACCATTGGTGGCCGCGGCTATTATCGCGACGATCTCTTAAACGTCAAATACCTACACAAGTTCGGCTGGGACGATTTGATGGAGCAGGTGCAAAGGGAGCGGTCGGAACGTGAGGCAAAGAGACGAATCGAGGATGCGCAAGCGCGGAAGGAGCAGAAGATGTATTTGGAGAATGTTGAGGCTGGACGAGCTGTCCAGGGAATGGCTAGAAAAAGGGAGGAGAAGCAAAGAGCATTAACTCAGGGTTCTAAGGACGACATGGCCGCAAAAGCTCCTGATATCCGACGACGTTTTGTACAAAATACTATTATTACGAGAGAGAGAGAGGATGGTCGCCCGATAGGTGAAGATACCAAAAGAGTGTTAGCTACGATATTTTAAATCTATTATTGCGAATTGGCTATAATTCAAAGGAGCAAGATAGAGTTGGAATAAATACCACTTAAAAACACAAGCGGAACCTCCATTCCCAACGGGAGTAATGCACCAAATCTTTTCGTTCTCATCTGATCGAACCTCTTCTCATCGCTGAGAAGCCCGCGGAACCCTTCGTCCTGATCGGATCACTTCGAAGTACTCGTCTTCATCATCCCCTTTGCTAGGAATGATGCTGATATCGCATTTCTTCGTCATCCGGTTCATGCAGTGTCTGTTTCGTGCAATGTGATTTGAAATAGACAATCATTACTTTGCCCACTTGCCCTTGAGCACGGCGAAGCACAGTTCAATTTTGAGGGGTCCCGAAAGGGCCTGTCATCAACGTGACTTGCAGATTGGATATTGTGGCCGTTCAGCGTTTCTATATTCCAACCCGCAGCATCAACGGTTTTGGGGCCAATCAATTACCAGCCGCGCTCGGACGTGCAGGAGATCAGCAATCTGATACTGAGCCTGTTCTATCCATCTGACATGTTCCATTTCAACTTCTTGCAAACGACAGAAGACTTGTAAAATTGTCTATGGGGGGGTGGTACGACTAAAATGTTGATTTTATAACAGCATCATCTCTAGCAATGGATATAGTAGTTTGATAACGGAACTTTACGATCTACACGAGGAAATAAGAGTAAGAGAAGTTGTACTATTTCGCTTCATTTTACTTTTCTTTGCCCATTTCAGTAGCTTTAGCTTTTGATAATCATTATTTTCCGCGGGTTTGGTGGTCCATTGTTTTCCCTTCTGTGCTATAGCTACTCTATTGCTAACAGCCACTATCGTGTTCCTGGTCGTCGCCTCCTTTGACGTCACCCTGATCAGATCTGGGATCACTTGCCATTGGACTGTGAAGGACAAGAATGAAAAGAATTACCTTGAGAGTGGACCGTAGAGATCCATTCCATTTCATACCGTGCATCGGAATCCCTGGAAACAGAGTTGAGATAACAAAAATTGCCAATCAACGGGATGTTATGTTTTTCCAATCACCAATCACACCCATAATTCATAATCCAACTTGAGAAATCCATGTGGATGCCAATGCGCTGGTCAACTAAACAGCGTATTCGTAATTCAGCGGGTAGGATTCATGCACAACATGCTGGGAACCGTATCAATACAGCATCATGACATTCCGTTACGTCCTGGGATAAGCAAGGAAGGGAGTGGCATCTTAGTTTCGCACTCCATTGATCTCGCCCGCAGTGCCATAGATATAGATTATGTTCGTCAGACACGGAGACTTATGCTGTTGTGCTGCACTCACTGCGGGGTTCAAGCCGGATTTCATCCGTAGCTCTTAACGGAGGTGTCGGAAAATGTAAGTATAGTACAGTACATCTGTAGGTACGATGTAGTTCACCAATGCAAGAAGTTGAGTAATTACAATTGAAACTAGATTTAAGATCTCCCATCTGTCAGTGGTGTGCATCGGAATTTCTTTGACAAAGAACCCACTCTCACGCACAGCGCAATCAAAATCTATGGCGTATCTAGCTCCAATCCACACATCTAGCTCCACATTTCAGGATTTGAGGCCGTTAGCGCCGGAAAAGCCCTAACTGTGTGGGGTTGGTTTTTGGATGGAATGTCATTTATTTCCTCACGCCAAATTCTCTCTTGCGCACTAATCTATGGTTGGCTAATCTAATCAGCAGGAAATGCAGCCAAGTCCTGGAGGGGTGGCAGTATGACTACGAATAAACTGCACGTCAGGGATTCCTGTCTGTCTAACGGATAGAGATTGGAATCAGGCCTGTGGTTGAGTGGAGCGATGTGTTGCACGGTGAGTGGGTGCACAAATGGTATATGAAAACGACGTCAGACCGGCTCGTCTCGGAGGCCAACCGCGCGCACCATTGAGATGATTGGAAATGAAATGGATAATCCATTTTGACTTTTGAAAAGTGGCAGCAGGAACTCAAGGTTCGGTGGGAATAAGGGGTCTCAAATCAGCGGGAGATATCATACATAGATGTTCACACGATTTACATATACCATAAATATTTGAGCATCAATACGAAACTAAAATAAAATAAAATAACACAAAGGTAAAGGAAAACAGTATGAAGGTGCTCCAAAATAGAGCGAAAATTGGAAATTTCCCCTCTCTAGTAAAATAATCATCAAATCAAAAACAAAGGTAAGAGGCAGAATATGAAGAAAGGGGTCCAAGGGAAGGTTGGAGTATATAGTAAAACGACTGGACTCGGCAGGAACCTGACTCAACTCTTTATATGAGAAGATGTAATCCTTGTAAGGGCGGTTAAATAAATAATAGGGTTCTGAGAAGGTCACTTAGGCCGTGTGTCCAGGCATAGCCAACACTCCGATATCTTGCTGCATATGCTCATCAGGGACGGTTCTGATCCCAACTGGGCTTTTTGCTCAAAACATGACATCCCACTGTGACATTCCTCATGGGCCGTTATATTATACTTGTGGCCTTTTCTCAAATCATGGCGACTCTCAGGGGTTTGCTTCCCCCAAGGGCGCTGACACCACATGGGACTCTATCCTTTGGTGGCGTTTTCCAGGCGAGCTGTTAAATTTCATGTTGATCCCTCTCAGCCTGTTCACTTTCTATCCTCATTATCGTGGTTATTGTATTTATTCTTATCAAATCGGTCGATGGCCTGCTGTAGCAAACATTGTGTCGGAACGGTGGTTAATCGTCCGAATATTGTCCCAATTACTGAATATCAATATAAACGAATAAATTAGATTCAACTGACTTATCTATCTAGAACTTGATAATTACAGAGAAAAGTAGGCAATATTTATAAGCATAAAATCTCTGATTACATGAACATAAGAATATTTCAGAAAGCTTTTAAACTTTGTAAAGAATGACTTTATTTAAGACAGTGCTAATTTATCAAGATAACATAAAGATTATCTTCTTACATACCCCCTTCAGTTGAATACTGTAAAGAATGAAACTGAATAGAGAATAATGATTAATGAAAGTGATAAAAATGATGTATGAGAATGTTGAATTTCTCTTGTTCAAAGTTGTTAAATTTTTATATTTTATTTTGCAATCTGATTGATAAAATCGGTTAACCAGTTAGTTATCCGTTTGCAATTTAGTTACATAAGCTTTCCCACTGATTCATATTGTGACAGGTAAATTCCTCTACGACGATCCGACTCAAAAACTTGAAGATACACTCCCATCTTTAGAGCCAAGGTACAAAGAACTACCTGAAGAGCGAAAGACTGCTCGGGAACTGATGAAGCATCTGTTCCTCAGCCATTGATGGGATGTCAGGTCGCGTAAGTATTTCTGCTCGGTCATGAATGCCTTTTGCCTAGAATGATTGAAGCTAAAGGCGGTTGGCTCGTAAACATTTATGCAGATCGACAGGAACTTGGATTGGATCAAAGAAAAGAGGAAGCCGTCGCCGTCGCCGTCGCCGTCACCCAATGAAACTCCTTGCCTACGAACCAATAATCCCCAGTTCGCCCTTTTTTTCTTTCTTTCTATAGATACGAAAACACAAAACAAAGCAAATTGCAACCATAGCTGCCATTCAAGGAGATATCTCGAAGCGCCGCAAATTCGTGGTTGGCGGTGTTTTCTACGCTGGGTTAAACGGGTTCTTCCTGCGCGAGTTGGCCGAGGAGGGATATTCTGGTGTTGAGGTCCGGGTTACTCCCACGGGGACGGATATCATCAGTACGTCCCACTGTACTTTATATGTGTTTCCATTTCTTTTCGTTTCTTTTTCTAGATTGCGAGATGAAGAAGGAAATAAAAAAAAAATCCGAAAAAGCCTAGCAACGGGTTTTGTTTTACTTGGGACCAAGCAAGCGTGGTAATTGAATATAGGAAACGGAAGCGATTGTACTGTAGTATTCTACATTATCACATTGAGCAAGCTATTAGGCATGTAAAATCACTTAACACGCGCCTACCCTGGGCATCCTAAGCGCGCGCCCATTACATGTCTATTCTTAGAATTTAAATATTAAATGTTTTTCTTTATGTATATCCATTCTGGGCCGGCCGACCTGGGTCTGTTTCTAACATAGAGTAATGGTTACAGGACTCTCCCTGGTCTATGACCGTTGACCGAAGTATCCTGTAGATACAGAACACTAGGTTCTGTGATAGACAAACTAGTACACTTCCAAACCTATGCTCTAACCTCCTGCTCGGAAGCGCTTAGAAAACACGAATTCGGAGATAGATTATGCCATGCGCTTGTTAGCAACCTTCATCGTTGAACCAACAATATTGAAAAGGTTGTTTGCCTCCCTCCATATTGAATCCAGTGGTAACTTGTAAAGAACATTTTCAGAATAGAAATGCAGAGTTGATGCAGAAGCCAATTGCTAATGTATTCTATTATAGTGAAAAGCCCCATGGGCTTGAATAGCATCTGCTTCAGAAATCAGTGATAAGGTCTGAATTTTATACCATGCAAAAGTGTGCGACGCAGTTCAGAACCCGAGTCTGATGGGGCTTCGAAGTTAGAGCCATTTCGTCAACCCAAGGGCTAAACCTTGGTTTGTGTAATCTTGGTGAACACCTTCCTTATTTCCTTTAAGAGAGTTCAGCGCTTCGACAAGCTCCAGTTGCTATATCCGATCCTGTCTAGGTATCGGTTTATGGAATAGTTGATCCCATCTACCCCAAGAATAATCAAGGTCCTGCGTGTTCGGAGTTCAAGTTGGGGCTAGGATATTGGTATCCACTGGAATCAATGTCAGTCCTTCCGCCGGGGGCAATTGTTCTCTGATATCTGATGCAGATGGGGAATCTTTTCCCAGAAGAGGGTCCACTAGAGAACACCGCACCGGATTGGCTCTTCTGCACGACTTATGAATCTATTAAGTCATCTCCAATTTCAAATGGGATGCTTTGTACAGTACATGTACAGTTCGATCAAGGATGGTGTTTGAATTAGTTCGACAAGGTCAAAACAACATGAAAACATCATCCAGATTGGATGGACGGCTACAAGCCCTCACCAAGAGATGCTTTTACATACAGGTAAAAGATTTAGAAGTTACCCGTGGAGTGTGTATTCACATTTTACCTGGGAAATTAACAAAAGGGAACTAACTCTTGTGCCTTTTAAGTCAGCCCTTCATAACATTGACAAGAATAGTTTGAAATCCGTCTTTTCAGCTTATGCCGTTATCGCAAATCATACGTTCAAGAATGAGATTGATGATGTTGTGGCTTTGCAAATTAATCGAGATGCCAGTTGTAGGGTTGAAGGCGCTGGAAGGATCGTCCAGAGTAGTGGCAGCAAGTAGCATCTCGCTGGGTAACATTGCACAATGTTTTGTGGTATTGGACATACGGTATCAATACCTTCCCTGTACCAACACCGAAAAATACCATAAGAATATCAGGGGCAGCATTTTCAATACAATACCGCGATTCGATCAAATATAGGACTCAATATGGGTAGCATGTGCCGGAACATCATTGCCATATAAACTAGAGTTGGTCTGATGGAGTGTGGAATGTAATTTATAGTGCATGTGCTATATTTGCCGAAGAGGGATATTCGGATTTACCACTCAGAGGGCGTGTGCTTGGAAGCACGAAGCATAACTCTGTTGTTGGAACTTTTCCCGCGGAATGGTCGGACGAACCAGCTTTCTCTACATTACATGGACTGAGAAAGACATCGGGAAACTCTGGAGAAGTGTTTCACGATCAAGGGGGCCGGGAGATTGACAATGAAGTGACCAGAAATGGGTAATGGGACGGGGATGCGGTCGTTTGAAGGACCAACGCCCCGGTCATCGGGTATATATGCTTTAGAAGTAGGTAGAGATGCATTATATATGCCGCCATCTTGCATGTGTATTGGGGGAAGGAAACATCATCCCCTTTTAGTGAGCTCTTGAACGTGCATGGCCAGGAAGACATCAACCGTGTCTTGGAAGAGGTGCCACAAGCGTCCTCGATGATTCGCGAAGCTGTATCTCTTGATCAGCTGCTCGATGTTTTTTTTTCATCGGTCATGAAAATGGCCAACATAACTTGCATCCCTGGTGTCCCTCCAGTTTGCACGGAAAAGTTGCAGAGCCGCAAAGTTAGTTGGCTTATTTATGGTTCGCATTTTTGTTCGCTGTGCTCAGAAATATGGGTTGTAAAAAGGCACCTTTTGATCCTTTTTGGTTAAAGAATAAGCATTTGATATATTATTTTGCCTTTTTCCTGCTTTCCTTGTCGTATTTTCGATATCACAGCCGAAATTAGATGCGTAAATAGGCTAAAAACATGTCCGGGTATGTTCTCAGATTCGGAATCATGACAAGTTGGGCTGCACTGACCGGGAGACCCAAGAAACCGACATCGCGATAAACTTGTAGATTGTGAGGATATAGAAGTGCCAGACGGATGTTGTGGTAGGGAGCCGTGGGCATATCGTGCAGAGCCTAATAGAAGGAAATGTTATCCACCGAATCCCCAGCTAGCCCCTCAAGTCGAAAGGAGATCAGTCGGGCAGGACAGTGTCGTACCTTCATCCACTGTCCCAAGAACAGTGAAGTATTTCTCCTAATCAGCTCTTTCAAGCTAGGCGTATTAACGCATCGCCATTTTAACCTTCGCTCTAAGATCCACAATGCTAGAGGGAGCGTCAAATGTTTAGTTGAGCTAAATAGACATAGCGTTTATTCCGGTCAGCGAACCGACGAGCAGACCCAAGTCCATCATGTGGTAGAAGCCGGCGGGGGTATCAATCGAAGTGCCCAGAACCAACAAGAGGTCCGGGCGCGCAACCAGATGGAAGGCTTCCAAGTTCAACAGAGATCACACAACTTCGATCCCAACGTTCCGCAATTTAACACTCGGTATCATTTGTCATCAACGCTGGAAGATCAACCTCTGACAGCGGCTTCTAGATGCGTATCAGACGTTGGAGGATATGATCGGCAAAACAGTAATTCTCAGATCGGTTACGGTTCAGGATACTCCATCCAGCCCCAAAACGACTGTTATCAACCAGCAGCTTTCACGAGCCCATATCACAAGAACAGCAATATCTTAGGTTTTCATAACATTCCATCGGACCTCACATATCCGCTTCAGCCTAACGTGAGTCCGCCAGCTTGGAGTGGGAAACACTGCGATCAAATGAATTATGGAGCTCCTTTGGACGCACCGAGCGGAGCTGAAGCTTCCTACCAGGCCTCCACTGAAGGTTTGCAACCATAACCCCACACATTCTTGGGAGAGTTGGCTAGACAGCGGTTCAAACACAACTAAACCAGATTCATAGATTTAGAGCTTGACCCTGCACGACAAATTGGACCGACTGATGTTTCGCAAAGGTTGGATGGGAATAGGTAATAGAATTGAAGCTAATTATGATGAAAGGTCCAAGTGCTAACAACTCAAAGGCTATTGCGTAAGCGAGAATCCGAAGAGATACGTCAGAGCTGGCCAGGTAGATCGCCACAACTGATTATTTTGTTTAGTGTCATCAGAAATAGCTAATGTCCGACATTCCCAATAGGTTTTCGGGCTCCTGTGGCACAAGTCCGCCGGCAGAACAGGAACGACGCTGACTTAATGTAACGAACACGTCAATGGTGAGATCCTTCGCCTCGTTGAGTTTCGGAAAAAAGAGCTGTTTCTAGTTTTTGTAAGCATAGTTCACATGGCTCCAGAGAAAGTAAGCTCAACTTGTCCACAGGACCATTCGAACATATGCAGAGCATGGAATCCACAAGGTTTCCATTGATCCAAAACCACACACCGCCACACCATGCTATCAACAGCCAAGCTGTATTATTAAAGACGAATTTGATTTTTGCCGCGTGAGAGGAGAAACGCTTCGAAAGACTTCGCTATTGGAATTTGGGAGGGGGTACCTCAAAGGCAAACCAATAGGTAAACTGTCCAGCAAAGGAACTGCACTCTCTCAAGCATTGGGCAAGGAGTGTATTCCTACAACCTTGAGGAATTGAGCTTCTTTTCTTTCCCTTTTATAACTTTTCTTGAGTCTCCGACCTCACAAGGGCGCAGTGCTGGAGAACGAGCAATCTAGGAAGAGCCCCTTTTTGGAAGCATCCTGGATGATAGTTCCCCCCTCATACTTACAGTTTGATCAACACCTTTTTTTCCCCTTCCTTTACTCTGACAAACTTGCTGTCAAACTGGCAAATGCACACATCCGAGGACTCTGGTTTTGGAATTGTTTTGTTTCGGTTCATTCATCTCACTCTCAATTAAATTATTTCGGTCACTTCTTTTAAGTGCAGATGGCAGACCTAACAGAGATGGGACGAAGAAGCAGCAGAGCAGGCGATAGTAGCCATCGCAATTGCAACTAACTTCAGACAGTTAAACCTATCTAACTGTTCATATTCCCCAGCATACTACTCCACGTTGAGAACTTTCACCAAGTAGAATAGAGGTCTTATCGCGAAATAGACAAAGTAGGGTTCCAATTCTTCTGTACATTGAACAGCAATGTACGTGTGTACATAATCAGAGTGGCTCCAAAAGTCTGTAACTTGTCAGAACGCTGAGGTTTAGGACTTAGGAGTTGAAGCAAGTGGACCGGATTAACTAGACGGCCGGGCAGAGCGCCAAGACCTCCGGCGGAAGTTTCAATAAGTTTTTTTTCGGCCAGTGATATCAGCAGCGACCAAACAACGAACATACAATACTCGAGAGAGATTCCGTGCCAGGACCAGAGTTGGCTATCAATGATGAAGCGGAAGCTAGATGCCAACAATGTCCCTTCCCCGGAAGATAGTGCGGGAAAAAGTATCACCGCCCACAGTTTCGAGACCTTGAAACTCGATCCCAGGCTTCTCCAAGCCCTCACGCAACAGAAATTCACAAAGCCAACGCCGATTCAAGCGGAAGCTATCCCGCTGGCTTTGGATGGAAAGGATGTATTAGGTAGCACTTGATTTTCTCTTGGATGTTAAATTCCTTCCGTTCTAACTTTTCCGCAGCCCGTGCAAAGACCGGATCTGGAAAAACGGCCGCTTACCTTCTGCCCGTCCTTCAGTCAATTCTGCAACAAAAGAGGGTACGCTCACTCGCATTGTGCTGCTATTGTGGAATGGAATTTAACATATCTTTAGAATACTCCTGCGCACAAGTCGATTTCGGCTTTGATTCTAGTTCCGACGAGAGAATTGGCAGAACAAGTACACAGGACAGCGATCTCGTTCTCCGCATTTTCTGGCAAACATGTACGCTCCGTAAATCTCACCCAGAAGGTTTCCGATGCCGTTCAACGCTCGCTTCTTGCCGATCTCCCCGATATCGTCGTATCGACTCCCGCTCGGGCTGTAGCGAATGTCAACAGTTCTGCGCTGTCCCTCGAGCGTCTAACACATCTAGTCATTGATGAAGCCGATCTTGTCCTCTCGTACGGCTATGAGGAAGACATGCAGAGCCTTGCCAAAGCTGTTCCACGGGGTGTTCAAACCTTTTTAATGAGCGCAACTTTTACTTCGGAAGTAGATACGCTAAAAGGCTTATTCTGCCGGAACCCCGTTGTTTTAAAGCTGGAAGAGAAGGAGGATGAAGGGGCTGGAATAAGCCAGTTTGTAGTCAGGTATGTTGTCAATAGATCGAGATTTTGTAAAAAGGCCACTCATTGACAGTTTAGAAGATGTGCGGAGGATGAGAAGTTCCTCTTGACTTATGTTATATTTAAATTACAACTGGTCAAGGGGAAATGTATCATATTTGTCGGTGACGTGGACCGTTGCTACCGATTGAAATTATTTCTTGAGCAGTTTGGCATCAGAAGTTGTGTTCTTAATTCGGAGCTGCCTGTAAATTCACGTATCCACGTGGTTCAAGAATTCAACAAGGGCGTTTACGACATTATAATAGCAGTCGATGACCAGGAGGTTCTAGGTGAACTACGAAAAAATTCTAAGAAACAACCGAGGAAATCGGATCAATGCTCCAGGGACTCTGAATATGACGGCGCTCAGACGTCAAGGAATAACGACCAATACTCTAGCGAAGACGATGCCGAAACTCAGCCAAGCAAACGTCCCAAAAAGTCCGCAAAGGAAAAGGACTACGGGATTTCCCGTGGTATTGATTTCCAAAACGTCGCCTGCGTTCTCAACTTCGACCTCCCTACCACCTCAAAATCCTACACACATCGCATCGGCCGCACAGGCCGTGCGGGAAAGACTGGGATGGCCCTCTCCTTTGTCATCCCCTCGGACCAATTCGGCAAACATAAACCAACTAGCATCCCCTCCGCCAAGCACGACGAGGCAATGCTGAGTAAAATCATCAAGCGACAGGACAAGCTCGGTCGGGAGGTGAAGCCCTACCACTTCGATATGAAGCAGGTCGACGCATTCCGATACCGTATGTCGGATGCGCTCCGTGCCGTTACCCGCGTCGCCGTCCAGGAAGCACGCGCGCGAGAGATTCGTCAGGAGCTTGTCAAGAGTGAGAAACTGAAGCGCCATTTCGAGGAGAATCCTGAGGAGTTGAGGCAGTTGCGGCATGATGGGGAGCTACGCGCTGCTCGTGTGCAGGCGCATTTGAAACATGTGCCTGATTATCTGATGCCGACGAAGGGAAGGGGAAGTCTTAGCATTGGCACAGGTGCTGATGTTGGGTTTGTGGGGTTCAAGAAGACGCATGAAAATGTGATTCGGAAGGCTAGGGAAAAAAACAAGGGAAGAGGCAGAGGGGGGAAGGCTGGTAGGGGTGGGAAGCGAGTTGACCCGTTGAAGAGTTTTAATTCTGGTGGCAAGCATTGATCCGACTTGTTCTTGGTTTGGCATCGAGGTATACTGGGTATATACGCGTTTATCCCAGTTTGCCCTTTGTTGTTCAGGAGGGGTTGGATGGAGTTCAACAAGTGTATGAAAATTATGCAGGAGCTGTGGTGACCTGACCTCAGTCTCTAAGATGTATAAATAAGAAATAGGGAAATATCTCGAAAATCTGACGCAGAACCGCTCCCAGCATACTCCATACATCATGGTTCAATGAAAATATAATAGGTCCACTTTACAGCCACCATTTGAAAAAAAAAAAAAAGAAAGAAAGAAAGAAAGAAACCTATTCTTCACCTCACTGCATCCTCACCCACCCACATCCTCACATACTCGCATCCTAAGTTCATCCTCATTTTCCAAACCGAGGGAAATCTCTAGCCACTTCCCGCCTCCTGCCCTCCTAATCGCATGCACCTGCTTCTTCACCTCAACCGCACGCTCAATAAGCTTCCGATACTCGTCTCTCTCCCTTATCCGCGCCCTCTTGTCTTCAATTCCAGCAATTCCAGGCGAGGAAGAGTCACGACGCCCTGTCTCAATATCTCTTAGCAGGGTTTTATCCCTTTCGTAGATAAGATAGGAGCCTTCGACGTCAGATATATCGGGAAACCATCCCGGGCCAATACCTAGCCATTCAAGGCCTCTCCACGCCCCAGTCCACTCCGGCCCCGCTGCAGCATGGAAATTTCCTTCCAAATCAATCCCATTCCAGCTTAGAGCTGGGATCCAATCACTGCAGCCTTCAAGATCCAGCCATTTGAGACAATATGTTGTTTTAGAAAACCTGCGAAGAACACCAGCGGCTTCGACCCAGTTGTTTTCGAAGGCGGAATACATGTCTGTCCCGCCGTAAGCAAAGGAGAGGGAATTGAACTTTGGATGTCCCACACTCGCTGTGAGAGAGTTTGGGGTTACGGTTGGGATTGGCCAGAATGCGAGGGACAAATGAGTTATCGTGGACAGGTGGGAGAGGAGGTTTAGCAAGGAAGACCACCTGGCTTCGCGGGGGTTGGGGTTGGCGAGGGATAGGAACTTAAGGTTTGAAAAACGCTGTTGGGAGAGCTGGGTTGGGTTTAAGGAGATAGTGGTCCTCATTTCTTCGTCCCAGGATGGCAAGGCCGTGTCTTCATTTTTCCTCGTTTGGAAGGGAGATTCATGTCGATCCGTCCCTTTTATCTCTCGCACTAACTGCTTAAAGGTCATCCAGTGGCCTAGACAGGAACTTAGATCTAGACGGGTGATATCTGGGTGGCTTTCGATAATGCTATCGTCTGAACTGTCTAAGAATAATGGTTTCAACCCGTGCATCCCCACCTCCATCGATGCATGGTCTGTATATGTGGAAACGTAACTCAGAAGCAGCTGCTTCATTGATGTCGGAAGTTCGGATAGAAATACGCCATCGAATAGAAGATGGAAATCCCAGTTGATGGCCATGGATTTCAAAATCATATGTTGTAAGCTACCCTCAACTGGGAAGGGTATGCCTGGTAAACGACGGAGCCGGGTGCCACCGTTAGTAACATTGTATCTATCTTCAGAATCTTGGTTGTTCGGGACATCATTTGAGAGTAGCCAACTTGGAGGCGCAACGGGCCCGGGTGTTCTCCGAACCCTCCGCTCACCAACGGCAGGAGTACCAGGACGCGCGCGTGGTGGAAGAGTTTCAGGCAGCTCCAGCAGATTCCTTATCGATGGATGAACTGATCTGGGAGCCAGCCGCGGCAGACTCGCAGCAACCCCATCATGCCTCGAAACCTGTGTGCGACGGAGGTGATAGATGAGGTCGTTTACAGACTGCCAATTTTTGGTCCCTGAGTCACTACTCTTCGTCTGTGAACTCGCGCGAGACGTAAGAGATGGATGGACGGTAGAATGCGGCTTGGAAGTTGTTGATTTGGAGTGTTTCTTGGGCATAGGCGGCTATTGGCAGTTTTGGGGAAAGTATTGGTGGTGGTGGTGATGGTGGTGGTGGTGGGGGAAAAGATGAGTTGACATTGAAATGCCGAAGATCGCCGCTGACTTAGGTAAGTCTCCTCAGGCAACAGGCATTTACCACAGACGTTTAAAATGGTTGTAACTAGGTCGGAAATTATCAATATTATTGGCTTGGCACTGGAGCACAATACGTACGTAAAATGAGAAAATAGTATTCTATGCTGCTGTATTGCGAGCTATGGAGAGTATAACTAGCGAAATTATGACAGAAATCTAATGATATAAAACGATGATATACAGGCACTTAAGCATCTCGAATCCATGATCCGTCATCCATTTTCCCCTCGGTTTTTGGCCCTTCACGCAGCCAAGTTTCGACTCTGCTCTCCTTTGGGTCTTCATCGGGCAACCCTCTTGATTTTCGAACCGCGAGGACCAGCTCTCGAATCCTCTTTGCACACTCGATGCGCAACTCAATAGCATCCTTGCTATACTTGAGTTCGTCGTTCAAAACTCCAAGGGGAAGAACATCTTTGCCACCTTCGGCCTTCGCCCTTATGTGCTGCCATCGCCTTCTTAAATCGCCAAACCGCTCCTCCAGGTCAACTGGATCGCCAAACGTTACGCTTATATTTTTGTTGACGCGGGGCAGGAATCGTGGGAACGTTCGATCCTCGTGCATGACTTGGTCAGTACCTTCAATCCACATTGGGACAACGTCTGGACACTCAGATGCCTCCAGAATCAACCGCGAGACACCCCATTTAAAATATCGCATTGTCTTGTTAGGTGCCTGATGCACTTTGCCCTCGGGAAAGATGTGAATCCACGAATACGAATTACAAGCGTAAGCCGAAGGCGCGAGATGAGAATCTTCGCCTGTGGTAGTATATGCGGTAGCCACTTCTGAAAACGGATCAACGCAGACGTTCTGTAGACTCCAATGCTGCCGACTAGCAGGCGCCATGTATGGTTCAGGAGAAAAGGGACCGCGCGATAGAAGACGAATTGCTTGTGTCATGGTGGGTTGGAAGAGGCCTCCGTACGAAGAATGAAGGCTCCGGTGAGTAGGCAAGACCTGGCCCAGGGTGAAAAATGCAGAAACAGCTCTATAGATACCTTATTATCAGCGGCGTAATTCGTATAGTAGTTTACGTGACGCAGGAATATATCGAGGTTCGACAATATATACGCCTTTACCTATTGCTGAAACATATATCGTGGCTCCCAAATGCCCATCTGCGGTTAGACGATTGGAATGCCCGTGAATTTAATAACGGAATTGTCCCCCACATCAAGGGGTCATCCATCCTGTTAAAATAAAATAAGGGTACGCCCCAATCAGCTCATGGAACTTTTGTTGTATTGCATAGCTGCTCTACGTACGTACGTACACGCTTATATGATTTGACACTGTCTCAACCTCTTATATCAGCCACAGGAACTCTGAAATTTTATTTCTTTTAAAGATAACGCGCAGAAGTGCTGCCGATGGCATCTGCCTCAGGGCTGCGGTATTATTTCCATCCATACCAGTGATCAGTCCGCGGGTACGTGATTCCAGATCTGCGCGACTTTCCAGGAGCTTCAGAAATTTCTCGAGCCCGTGAACTTCTGTGTTGTTTGCAGTGTAGAGAAAAGCCCGGCACGCTGCTACGACCATATACATGGTCGCAGCCGAGCAACCCTTCCAGAAGCTGGAGGGGTGCTCCAGGGTGCCAGGGCTGAGGTGCATCAGGGCAATGCAATCAGTGCCTTTCCATTGAGAAGATGCGCATAGGTATGGGACAATATATGTACAGGGAAAAGTCTATGCTAGGGAGTAATAAAGAACAAAGGTGGTTAAAAAGGATGTAGACCTTCAAGTGATAAAAAAAGAAAAAGTTGTTTTTGAGTCCGAAAAAACCTGGTTTGGCGCAAGTGTCCCGAAAAGGAAAATGCACGGGCCACAGGCTTTTAAATATGGGAGGAATACGGGGGTTCATTTCCACTAGGTATCCTGGTCCATCCCAGTAGTACCGATGCACGGCCTATGCACGACCTACTATGGTATGCACTACGCTGTATGTGTCAATGGGGCTAATTTTTTGATCTTGCTTCTCCCATTGACCAGGAGATAGCTGTGACTTAGAGCCAAGAAACCGCGGAGTCCTCCGCGGCACTGTCTTCCGCTGTTTGGTGTTTACTGGGTATACACGACTCCGTGAATCTACTACGTACATCGACGATGGATGTTTTGTGGATTAAATCGCGTTGTCCCGTCCAGTGGTAACAAAGAAATAATGTGAGCATTGAATGTGAAAGCCTCATTCCATTGAAATACCAGTTGGAGATATCCTATTAATTAATGAGTGTTGGAAACGAATGAGGCGAACAGAACCAAAAACAGAAAATCTAAAAGTTCCCAACAGTTCCCAAAATTTCCCACTGCGGCTCTTTCCTTCCAGAGTGAAGATGGTTCGAGTACTACGGAGTATTAAAAATCAAATCAGCAGATCCCCAATTCGCGCTCACCATCATCTCAGTGATCTGGTCCTGGTCCCATCGAGCCGTACTCTCGCCGTCCTTTCCTTCCACAAGTCCCTTCTCCTTAGCCTTCCTTGCCATTCCATTGTCGGATGTCCGTCAGGGAGTGGTATGCAACCTTCTCTTGATAGCTTCCTCCATTTCACCCGCCGTCATATTAAGGGACTGATAATTGTCCCGAAGGAATCCGATCTCAGCGGGTGCTGCGTTAATTAGATTAGCTCAACGCTCTTGTTCTCTCATGCATAGTTCGATCGATATGGTGGACGAATAAATGTTTCTTCCTTTTCCTGCGTAAAGTGAATAAGAGGAAATAAATGAGCACTCACAATATTTATGGATATCTGGAGAGCCTTCCTCCACGTCAACTCTAACATCAAGATGGACCATTATATCCTTGACATTTGGATCGCCAAGCATGCTAAACACCCCATGTACAGATAAGAAGAAGTCTCCCGTAGAATCGATGTGGACATCCGGAAATACTGCCCGCAGCTGAAAGTTTTGGCCATCATCTACAGGCACGAGAGCGGCAGATAATTCCACATTATATTCTTCAGGCCCAGGGTCGATTCCCTTCCAAATATTCAATTTTGCTTGACTGGCTCTGATGTGTTGTCTTACGACCTCTGGATGCAAGTGAGAAACAACATCAAATGTAGCCACAATGGGCCAGCTCATGCGTTGACCCGGAGAGGTTCGCAATGGAGGTTGGATATCGAATCTCATGTTGACGTCGAAATAGCGCTGTGCCATGTTTTCTATGGGGGTTTGCTGGACCTGGAAGAGGACGGTGGAATAAGTTGATTTTAGATAGCGATTCGAACTTGATTTGAATGAAAATGGGTAACAATATGATTTGTGATGCAGATACTACAGATTGACCTCAAGCGAAGGGATATAGGTGGGTTCTTATATATCCCGTCAGGAAGATTGGGGGATTGACCCAGGCCTACTTCCGCAAATGTCTCTTGGAGACTGCGAAACTTAGTTGATAGTACCACTTCATTGAGTCTGTAGGCCCAGCGTTGTCCCGGCAAGCTTGATTTGCCAGTTGCCTCTCCCGTTGATCGCTCGCAGCGTTGTCCCAATAGGTTCCACCCGTCATAGACGGTCCAGAGAAGCGCAGGCAAAAGCAAACGCCGGAAATATAGAAACATGAAGCCAAAAGCCCCATCCCGCTTTGACCCTGTCCAGCAGACTTTTGGGAGCTCATCGCAAAGAGAAAAAGCAAAGGAAAAGGGAAAAAAATATATTATATATGATATATAAACACCAATTTTGCACAGCATGACCTGCTCTGGTGGATACTTAGTTTCAGCATCCTGTTATTGAAGAAGATATGAAACCCACGAGATCTCGTTGAGGGGGAAGAGAGGAATGAGGAGGAGGATGAAAAGGGTTCTCTCTCCTCAATTGCGAGCAAAATGAGAAGACAGGACTTTTCCTGTTGGATATCCGCCAGAGTCCTGCTCTCCGTGATGGGGGTTAAAGTTCAAGGAGGAGGATGTCGAAAGAATTATATGGTTGCATCCTGCAATGGGCGTTTGATGTACAGTGCCATTCAAGATCGACAGTTCCTCCAGTTCATATTCCACTTGAAAGAGGGTGGAAAAATCCGTGCCTCCTAGTAGAAAAATATGGGAAGGTCTATTAGAACCGGTCCAGGATTCCGTCAAAGGATTTGTTGGGGCGTTTGCAGCTGTGGCTGGCTTGGTGTAGTTAGTTAACTAATTCGGCCGGAAAAACCCTTTCGCAATTGAGCATAAAAAAGAAACTTGCAGAATTGGATATATGGAGAATACCCCTAACCAACAGGCCTTTAAGTTCATAATTTTATTCCTTGAAATTCATCTCCGTCACTCACGGTCTTTTTAACGAAATATGCAGAGTCTGGTGGATCTGGTAGTTCTATGAAGGATCCTACAAGAAAATCTTTCCAAACAACATCTGGACGTGGCGGAACATAGCCGGAGCACAAGAAACCTCAATTCCCCTTTCCAAATGGCAGGGCAAGACATCCACTGCACGGCTTCTGCTGTCCCTTCCACGGTGTCCTGGAGGGCATTGGCGTGGAAGGCAGAATTCTCCCACGCCTGTCGCAGGAGGCTCTTTCTCTGGGCCAATGTCGCTGGTTAGACATATCAACATGTTCTCCAAGCCCGTGTTCTGAACGGGTGCTGCCAATCGTTTACTCTCATTCATTCATTCATAGTATATCATACTGGCCCATGCGGTCTTGCTGCTTTCTTCTCCCCCTTGTCGAGTGCAACCGTGTGTCCTAACTGCTGCGCATGCGCCGCCATTGCACATGTCTAAAATCGTACGGTTTATGTCGCGCAATCACCTCTAGGCGGATGTATCAGGAGATTGTCGTTGATTTTGTCATTGCCCCTTTACCTCTTGCGCTCCAGATCGCCCTCAGCACCGGTCAGCTTTCGAACTCGGTTGAAGGGCTATCTATGCCAGCTCACTTGTCGATACTAGTTTCTCATGCATCATATCACATCAGGTATCTCTCGATACCTCCGTTTCGTATCGGCTGTCCAAACCCACTAGAGAGGTTGCTTGGCTTTGCACTCTCGACGTATCAGGAATAAAAACATATGCTATTCCTAGACCATGGATTCTGGCGTTTGTGGCTTAAAAAATTCATGTACTTGAATCTGTATGTCCTTGGCGAAATTCGACTAAACAGGTCACGTCCAAGAGGACGGGGTTATTGGCCAAGCTACGACAAAAATATGGCACCTATTTATAAGCCCTCTCTTCAGATAAGGCAGACGCACGTCCTACCTCCTCGTCCGGCCAATGGTCCTCTAGGTGGAGCTATGCCAGTATCAAGCTCCTTTCGCTGGAAAACGTTGCTATGGCTCATGATTGCTACGTTTTGTATCTTCATACTTACGGTTTATATCTGGAAATTTGGGGCATTTCTCCGCCACTTCACTAGGCATAGGATTTTGGATGGGAATCCAAAGTCCACTCGCTATGCGAAAACTTGGCACGGTTGGGTGCCTTTGGATGATCACGAGACGAAGAGAGCTCGGAGGCAAAAGCGGTTCAAGAAATTTCGCCGATCGGTAGCGTGGAAATCGCCCCATGCTGATTATAACTGGGTGTGGTGGGATCCAAAGGGGGCTGCGGTAAAGCAGCATTTCGAGGATCAAAAAGGGATTCGCTGGCTACGTCGTTGGCTGAAAAACCATGAACACCGAAAAGGAGAACTGATATCAAAAGCCCATGCTAGGGGCCGGGGATCGGGTGAACCAGACGCAAACAAGATGCGAAAGCCAGGGTTACGACATTCGATGAAAATTTCATCACAGGTTGTGAAGTTTCGGAAGCGCCCACTACGCAGTAGGCTACCGTTATTCTTAGATGGCCATAGTGACAACATGATCCCATCAATCTTATATAACAGTCTCACTCGAATTTCTGCAAAAAAGGCTCCTCCTTATCTAGCTCTAAATTCTCGGACGACGAGTCGACAAAAACCAACACTTGATTTACCGCATACCGAATCAAGACGATGCACCTCCCTATCTCATCTTCCACCAAGTTTGGGCATTGCCGATATAAGGTTCGCACCCGAAGTTCGCAGGAAGGCAGTCTCGGAAGCCCTTCAAGGGAATGCAATCCCTTCGACGCTTTTTCCAACACTGTATGACGCTCGTCTTCGAAGATTCATACCCTCTGGCGAAGGGCAAAATGATCCCATGGGTCCTCAAACTGCGGTAACCGCGGAAAAATCGCTTAGTTGGAAATATAAGGCGTGGGCCGCGAAAATGGAAATCCACACTTTTGGGCAAAGTCCCCCTTGCCTTCACGGTCTGATTGGGCGACCTGGTAGTCCACTGTCCGCTATCCTGAAGTCTATGAGCTCTTCGGGCCATTATTCCGAGTTTTCGGATCATTATAATCATATGCCAACACATAAACATGACTGCAAGTCAGTCGCAGCCGGTATTAACCCTTCTGGACCCTCAGCGATGTCCCAGCTCGCCCCTCGTATACAACGTAGAGCTCCCCCAAGGGTCCATGTATCAGCCACTTCCGACGCTTCCCTAGACACCGCTTCTGTGGATGGCAATATGGACGTAGGCAGATCACTTCTTGCCCAAAATATAAATCAAATCAAAGGACATGTCCAGCAACAACCATTATTATCTCAGGCAGAAGCCGAAACCTCTGCAAGACGACCGCTTCATCCCATGCAGAACAAGGCTATTTCATTCCAGCTCCCTAAAAATCCTCAGAACCCAAGGAAGGAATCATGGGAAAGCACACGGGCTCGATTGAGCGATTATGAAATCCAGTTAATCTACGATCTAGATTGCCGACTCGAATGGCTCTCAAGTGAAGTTGAGCCTGGTCGCAAGCCGTTCCATTTTCTGTTGCTCGCCAACCATTGGCTAAACAGAGCTACCTGGATTGTTCTGGATCCTGTTTCGAGAGTTCCACCTGCAGAGCGAAGGACATATGGGGACCCCAGGTTCAACCGCCCCTTCACTGAGCCCCGCGGGGATGCTGTTAAGCAGAATTATCCCGTTCAAGGCCTTGTGAAATTAGATGCTCCCCGACTAGATTCATGGAGAATGGCGATAAATGGAGCAAGGAAATCGACAGGTGCAAAAGAATTTTTAAAAGCAGCTGAATTATTCGATGGCTCAGTAGACGAAACCCCAAACTCTTCCTTTGATCCCGCGAGCTGGATTCTTCGAAAACCTCCACAGGGATATGAACGGTCAAAAAAACAAGGGGAAGTCTACTACGAAGGAATGGGTGGATGGTGGGAAAAGCTAGAAGACTGGCAGAACGTTTGCCGAGGGTACCGGGCGCGGAAAATCATTTGCGAAGGGGGAGCCAATAGACGGAGAATAAGGGAGGTGGCAAGAAAAGCTACTGGACCGTATCGCAAAGTGGTGAAAAGATGGAATCAAGGCCCGAGTGCTCATCTGAAGGCGAAGCGAAGGGAGGAACAACCGGCAGCCAGCGAAATGAGACAGATAATGTCTGGGAGCGGCTCGATCCCGCGACAGCGCAGTCGTCGGCACGACGATAGTCACAGGCGGCCAACAATAGCTGGGTTAGCTGTAGGCACGTCAGGGAACATTTGCTTGTCTGTTTCGCGATCTACAGGGGGTTTTTCTGGAGAATCGGCACACAACCATCCGTCAATGGAGGGTTCATGTGCAGTGGATGGCAGCTGCATGTCCGCCACAGCTGTAGAGGTACAGCGGCAGGTGGATGTTCCGCTTGATCACCCAAAACAGGGCACAGGGTGACGGTCAGCTAGGAATGCTAGGAGCGCTTAATTAATTGCCTTTGTTGTTGTTGCTGTTGGAAATGTGTGGTGGACGCTAATACCAATACTTTCGTTTCTTTGTGGTTTTCCAGTCTGGTTTAGAATATTTGGATCTTGTATTGTGCAGTACTGTGCATTCTAATAATATCATTCCTTGATCTTCTAGACGTTTGGGTCTATGGACACCCTTCTTCTGTGGGACTCTCACATACAACAACATAAGATAGAAGTGGGTATCTGGGAGAAGCCCAATAAAGATCATCATAATATCAAATTTGACCGATTACTCCTATACGTTCTAAACTGAAACTCGCCCGTTCTCCCCTAACTTGGACAGATCGAAAGAGGTAAAAAAATGAAACTCCAAAATAAAGAAAGGAAATGACACTTTAAAATTTATAGTACATGATATAAATCAAGGCTTATTTTTGCTCCTCGCTATCCCTTCCAGATAGAAAAAGTAGGGAGAGTAGCATGAAGCATGATCCAGGGCAAATGCTGGTATTAAGCAGCCGTAAACGCGATCCGTATCGATACCTATAACGTACATGTACATTGTGAGGACAAATATAACGATACGAATATGGAGTAAGACGTGTTGGCGTTTAGAAACCCGGAGGATTGACTCGTTGGCTGACTCGTGTCCATTTGGGAAGTTCTGTGATGGGCCACCGATTTGGTTAGCACCGTGGTTCAAAAAAGCAGACGTTGGAGATAACATAAGCCGGTTTGGCACATTAAAGGAGGTCGCGAAGCAAATCTAATGTTTTTGCTTCTGCTTTTCTGCTTTTCCGGATATATCCATGGGCTCCAAGCAATAGATAAAGCTACCGTCGAAACGCAAGGGCACTGAGGCGAAGCAGAATGATCCAAAAGAGAGCGGCAACAAAAAAAACGGCATGAAGCATACTGTGTATCCCCTTCCGGTACTTCTTCTCTTTCCGATCGAAGATCGTATATTTATCCTTCGCCAGCATCTCCTCCTCGCGGGGCATTTCTTCAAACCACCGGGCCACAGCCTTGCTGGTCATGCCGTTCCGTTCTAAGGCGGCACTGACGGTGTCGACAACCTTATCGACGGCCCGCAACCGTTTACGTTGGCGAGCTTTTTGGGGAGCAGAGAGGCGCCAGGGGATTTTCCTGTTTGAATAGACGACGGGATTGAGTCAGTTGGTGCTTGGTTGAGATGTGAAGTGGGCGGGTTCAATTGGATGCGGCGGGCTTGTCAGGAAGTCACGATACCAGAGAAGACCCCCCATGACAGGGGATGTTGGCTTGAACATCTTCAATGTTCAATGAGCGATACTTGCGTTGTCTGCTTATCCCGAGCATTCCTCTTTGAAGGATCAAAAGAAGTTTTGCGGGAAAAAGCTGTTAGTGGGTACAACGGCTAGAAACACATAACTATGTAGGGAACCTTACGTAAGCCCTCAAAGCTCCTCCGCCGTCCCTAAGGATTACTTAGCATAGAATGATTCTTAAGGATTAAGAACAAGGATTGGACAATCTTATTGCTATTCTGAAACTGATTACAATTCTTGATTGATTATTCTTCTTCTTAACAAAACGAAACAAAAACAAAAGAAGTGTGACGGGTTAGCACCCGTTAGTAGTTAGCTTGCGCAACCAACTCCTCGCGACTCCGCTCCGCGCTCGCGTAGTTCTAACCCCTAACGTTCTTCCGCTCTGTGCTCCACTACAGCATGACCACCAGTATTCTTTTGTTCTGTCTCTTTCTCTATAAGAATCTCTTCATATGATATGACCTTTCCTTCTGATCTTCTTTCTCTTTCTTTCTTTCCTTTATCAATTTGTAAATTGTATTAGGATAGTGGTAGCTGTTACAAATCTAAATTTATAAAGCATTTTTCAATAGCAGATGTTATAAATGATTGAATTGTAACTAATGATGATTTATTGAAATGAATATATTGACAATCACTGTCTCTTCTACATCTGCATTTCATGAAAAATCTTTAAAAGAAAAACTTTCAATTTTTAATAAATACATAGAGAATCTAATACTTTATTTAATATAAAAATCAAAAATAAATATTAAATTAAACATTGATAATTAAATGATAGACTCATTATTGAATTAAATATGGTATATTTACGGAGTATAGTAGATTGAATGATGATATGTTAATAAAATTTCAACTTTAAATAAATCATTCTTTGAATAATCAGTATATATTAAAATTAATTTTTTAACAGTTCAACACTCTCTTTTTTGATTTTACATTTCAAATCAAAATATTAAATTGATTGAATGAAATTTGTTAGAGAAATATTTTATTAATGATTCATTTATCTGAATTCAATCACAAGAGGTAGTTATATAGATAGGAATTGATGACGTTGTCAATATGATGACTATTTTTTTTCAGTTCATGATTGCTTTACAGTGATTCCACAGCTTATCCACAGCTTATCCATCATTATACTAAAAGATTTACAGTTTGGCAACAGTGTCGCTGAATGACACAGTCACACAGTGGAACAACCATAATCCAGTTGTATAATAAGTCTATGTTCTTCCGGTAAGGACCCATGGATCCAGGGCGGGAAGGCACCAAAAGAGTCTCGGAACCTTGGAACCTCGGAATGTTCCATCCAACGTTTAGCGAGGCTCGCTTGGTCTTGTATCAACAGCTCCTTCAGAACCGGTGACATCGCAAGATCGAGTCCCGGGACCGTACAGTTGTCTATCTCCGGCCGGCGACTGATTGGCGATCTGAGAACGTGGTACTGACAACCAACCAAGGAGTACGGTCGTGGAATGGATGAAGTCCCCCTCGTTACGCTTCGAAAATGTCTGATATCAACACTGTTTCAAATACATCCTACAATCCGGAAGAAAGGCGAGTGGCTTGTCCAGCACTCTTCTGACAACCATATTGTGTCTGATGCTTCGAGGAAATTTTTTCAACAGGAGGCCGTTCCAAAAAAGACAAGATAAAAAAGCTGGCCAGACCCTTGTGGAGACTGGGAGACGTCATCAGGGTCGGTCTTGTCAATCTGTGTGATTAACTCCGTAAATATGATCAAGAACAAGCGGTATGCGAGCAAGCCAGGGTGATCTTGACCAAGATAGGAAGCGGAGTGCCTTGTCCGGCCGCTTTTACCAGGGGCCTTAATGAATGGTAGGGCACTGAACAAGCCATGATGTCTTCCAGAAGGGCGCCAGAAGGGACTGATGTGAACCACTTTTGCCGAACTAAGTGGGGTATGTCCCCAATGGCGGTGGCAAGGATGGCCTTGTGAGAACGAAATTCATTGCGGGGAATCATCAATCTGGCCCACAACTACGGAGTAGATAAACATCCCTGGATAATGCATTATTACGGTGTATGCCTTGGGTGAATCATTAGTTTTCGTCATAGTTATTGGCAGTTGCTGCAGTCACTTGAGAAGATTGAGCCGCCAATCCCCAAGATGTTACCAGCCATAAAAGTGGGCGATGAATCATCAAATCGGATTCCGATGTGATGCCGGAAGGACTGTTTAAGACAGACAGTTCAACGGGATTATATGCCGTCCCGGCCCGATGATTCCTACATACAGTACATATTACCACGGCTGGCACGCGGAGAAATCTCCTCGGGGATATACATCAACTCATCCATGAGCCAAGGGAAATAATACGATCTAGCAACTGGGACCTGGTTTGGGTAGCTTGTGCGGGAAATAGCTGGTTGTCGCGGCATATGCCCAGCACTCGCAAAACCTCGTCATCGTCAGTAACTAAGCGACGGGCTAAGTCATCTTGGATTGGACCTTGCATGCATTGGTGCCCATATGCAGCCGAATTTGGCCAGAATCAAGAGCCAAAATTGGTCAGTCCACTGATCCCGTTCCCAATCTGGGTGCCAATTGGCCATCTTCCCAGCCGCTATCAGTCCCCATTTCGCAGAGCATATTTTTCACAACATCGATGACTTGGCCCAACTTGCGTGTTAGCCATTTTCCAAACACTCTGCTTTCGGTTCATGGGTTCATGGGTTCATGGTGACAATTACAATGCTTGGGTAGGAAGGAGACGGCTCTGTCGGTGACATTTAAGTGGTTCGACGAGGTAGGGGGAGAACGGCGTGATCGAACTGTTGCCCTGCCAGGCTGTCTAAAGCCCCAAATGGAATGACTTTTGGTCAACCCAGGTTGACGATCCCGGGCCGCGGAGCGGGGCGACCGACTACACCATCTCGACTCACTTAGTGCCTCGAAAATTAATTAGAGGAGCAGCATTTCATCAGTAATTATTCCTCTCCGTAGCCACGGAGTGACGGGGGAACCACTCAGTCCTGACGATTGTCAAATCCGCGTTCCCGCCGAGGAACTAGTTAAGACAGCAGCCGAGACCCACGGGATGGAGACAATGGTGCATATCATGGAATGTGGGCTTGCAGATGCGGTCCCAGGTGGAATCATAATACTGGATGAAGATAAATACGTCGCTTCCCCCCGCATCACCTGTTTGTTTGTTTTTGATTTATTTTTTCCGTTGTTCTCATCCAGCCTTTCTTGGTCTCTAATAATACATCTTCTTCGTCCGTTGACCGAGACAATCATTAAATAGTTACTCCAGAGCAATAGAATTGACTCCGGTGTCTCTACCCTTCTGTCCTATCACAGAGCCTGCCCTGTCCTAACATCAGCTTATCCAGTAACAGACGCAGTGCGTCTCGTCTCTCCCTTGGTTCATGATCTCCAGACCCAAGATCTGAGATCCCACGCATTGTTATCATACATCCACACTTGATACCCCACATAAGACCTCGATAGCTGTAAAATTGCTATCTTACTTTCTTGCCATCGGCCAAAAATATCGAGCGAAAGCACTCTTCTTGACGAAGCTGGCTGCTGATCCGCAATTGAATTTGCGCTGAAACTATCAAATATAGTCTTTCGATAGGAGCAATCCAATCGATAACAATCACTTATCCATACTCCTCTCCAAAGATACCTGACGAATGTGGAAAAAATCGCACGATAAACCCGTTTCAACCGCAAAAACGGTATCGGAAACAACTGTCATATCACCAACCTCTCCAAACACCGAGGCCTCCGCGACGATAATGGCCACCACCACAAAAACAGCGCCAG